>NC_143152.1:12155574-12359951 GCF_041381405.1 Jatropha curcas | reverse complement strand
AGGCCCGAAAAATCATAATTTGGCCTAAGGCCCAAAAAATTCACACTTGGCCTAAGGCCCAAAAGTACAGAAGCGAAGGGAGCTTACCTGGGCAAAGACGCCGGTCATGGAAGCATGATTGTCAGCGTCCGCCGCAAGATTGACATCGTCCACAGAAATTCCCAGAGACTCCAGGAGGTCCTCACCGCTGCTATAGCTTGGGGAAGCCATGATGAGAAAGTTGAGAGAATTTGAGAGAGCTCTTTTGATTTGGAGAGTGGAGAATAAATGAAATAATGAGTTTTTGAGCTATTTATAAGCAAATAGCCAAGAGGCGGGTCCTTTTGACGCGTCTAACATTCGCCTACAAAATTTAGTTTTCAGACAACCACCAGCGCCCATAAAACATCTTTTATGGTTGCCGGTGGGGGGCAACTGTGAATACCTAAATTTTGAGGCTCAAAGAGCCAATTCTTTCGGACTGCAAACAGCCCGGTCGGACCAGAGGTCATTCAAAAAGTTCACCGGAAGTGTGCCAATATGGTACTTGAAATGTCCGAAAAATTACGAAGATCACGAAACTGGTCTCGGAATATTTTTTAGAAGTCTGGGACTCCCGGAAAAGCCTCCGGAAAGGAAAAAAAGGCACGCATGTCCGCCCGCGGAGGTGGGCATGCCCACCCTCAAGGACGGGCGCGCCCGCCCTGCAAAGGCGGGCACGCCCGCCCAACCTGGGCGGACATGCCCGCTCAGCATGGGCGGGCACGCCTGCCCAGCCTGGGCGGACACGCCCGCCCAGACCAGGCGGGCACGCCCGCCCAGCCCAGGCGGGCATGCCCGCCCTCGAGGGCGGGCAGGCGCGCCCGGGGTGCGTTTTTTTTCTATAAAAAGAGGCCCCGGGGCTCCATTTTAGACACAGTCTGTGTTGACGGACCTCTCTTCTCCCTTTACGCTCTTTGCGATTCTTTTATCGCTTTCTGCATTCTTTATTTTATTTTATTTTATTTTATTCTGCTTTCATTTTTTCTTGCTTTACTAAGTGGCCATTAAAATTCCATTTTAATTAATATTTCCCTTAACCAGGAGCTTAACCTGGAGTTAAGAAGCGGTCGGAGATTAAATCAGGTACATAAATTAGACTACGCTTATTTAATTTTAGCACTTCATGCATGCTTCTTTTCTACTCCTCTTAACTCTATAACTGCATGAATGCATCCATATCATCCACTAGGCAAATAAATTGCCTCAATCAAATAAAGATTAAGCTTAAATGCCCGAGTAATTAATAATCGTGGTATTAAAGCGTAAATCTGACATTATTGGCTAAAGAAGCCTAGTTAATCAATAACTATGGTGAAATTGCCTTTATTTCGAACAGTTCTTGGCCTAAGTCCAGTTAATCAATGATTGTGACTAAAAGGTCCTACTTAAACACGTTTTTTTTTATGGCAATAAATTGCCTATATTTCAATTTAATTAATCACTTTAGGCAAACAAATTGCTTATAAGTGAAAAGTTAATCTTTTATAGCGACAAATCGCTTAAATCAATAATTTGGATAAAAGCCTTTAAATAATCACTTTAAGCAAATAAATTGCTTATAAGTGAAAATTAATCTCTTTTATAGCGACAAATTGCTTAAATCAATTTCTTTTGGCTAAAAGCCTTGAATCAACCTTTGGCAACAATTGCCTAAATCAATTCATTTTGGCTAAAAAGCCTTAAATCATTCAATTTTGGCGACAATCGCCTAAACAATCAATCTTTTGGCAATAATAAGCCCAATTAATCTTTGGCAAGCAAATAAGCACAACTTATCTTTTGGCAAGAATAAGCCCAAATCCTTTCTTTTGGCAAAAAGCCTCAAATCAACATTTTGGCACCAAGTGCCTGAAACAATCAATTCTTTGGCAAAATGCCTAAACAAAAATGCACAAAGCATACACACACTCATGCATCAAGCATCCCATCTAAAGCCCTCTAGAAGAGGCCTATCGAACTACGTTGACTTTGATCTTCCATTCAAACGGAAGTACGTAGGCACGTTCGGGATTTAACCCCGAGCGGCAAGTCGCAATCATTCAAACTCATTTAAACAGTCCATTGGTCCAATCATCTTGCAAAGCATTCATTTTTGGTTAGTTTCATCAGCATGACATAGTCTCGGGATCCACCTCAGGTTCGCAGATTATGCCTTAGACATTGGGATAATTAATCTAGTAACTAGGTTAATTAAAATTGGAGTCATTTAGGGTTTTTTCTAGTTTACCCTAAAGCAATTAAACAAGGTGGCGACTCATACATTCACGTGCATTTCTTCCCTTAGTCACATGCATTCATATGCCTATGATATTTTGGGGAGGGGTTCACAGCTGGATCCTTTCCATGATTACCCTTCAAAACTTCCCCTTTGATGGTGCTTCTTAGGATGCCCCCAGCTTTGATTGATGCAGAGCAAAAGAAAGGATGAATGCATTTTTCTTTGCCAATTTTTATTATCTTTTTTTTGTCATCATTTTTTATTTTTTCAATTTTTTATTATCTTTTTCGATTTTTTTTTTTGTGCTTTCACAGGAAAGGATAGGGAAAGAGTATAAACATGATTGGAACGTAAACTGATCCCTTTTTATTGATAAGACAAAATTTGTGTACAAAGACACTTAGATTTACAAATTTGAATTGAATGAGAAAAAACTTGAATGGAAATGAAAATGAAAAGAAAAGCTAGACCCTAAAAGATAGACTCTAGGCGGACTGTGATGGACTAGGATTGGATTGACTGTAGTGACTTTGTTCCTCTCGATGCTTAAATCGATCAGACAGGTTGTTGTTGGTCTTGAACAATTCCTTTGTTCTTTTTGGAGGCTTGATCTCAACCTTCTCAGACACGAACTTCATTCATTTCTAAGAAAAGTTCGAAAGGATCGAACGATTCTTGTTCAGCAAAAATTTTTTTTTGTATTAATCCCATGGTTAGGCAAGGGATTGGTTGATGTTCAGCTTGCTCTTGGGGATGATGGACCCATTGTCAACCAGGTCTTGTAGACGGTTTTTCAAAGTCCAGCATGATTCTGCTTCTTGTACGAGTCTTCTTTGAGTTGACCCAACTGGATTAAGTCTTCCACCTTAGTTGCAGTCGCAATGAGCGATTGGAACGTAGGCAAGTACTGTGTTTGAAGTTGTGACTGGTAGACAGGCAGTAAATTCTTGATTATTATGTCAACTTGTTCCTGTTCAGAGGGTCGGTTAATCATTTGAGCAGCTTTGGCTCTCCACCTCGAAAGGAACGAGGAGAAAGACTCATTGTTCTTTTGTTTAGTGGTTTCCAGCTCCCTCCGGGTAACATCCACTTCGATATTATAATGGTACTGCGTGTTGAAAGCATTGCATATGTCCTCCCAATTCTTCATTTTGGAACGATCCAAACTTACAAACCATCTTAATGCAGCACCAGTCAAAGATTGCTGAAACAACTGAGCAAGGAGCTCGTTGTTCAGGCCAAACGGGTTGAGGGCACCCACATACATTTTCAGGTGCGTTTTGGGACAAGTGGTTCCATCAAACTTGTCCATGTTAGGCATCTTGAATTTTGTAGGTAATCTTGCTTCGGGGAACAAGGACAAGGAGTCCATGTCCACCACTTCCTTGTGGGTTTTGAGAGCAGTGATAGATCTTTCCAACAATTCCAGCTTCTCTCTCATTTTCTGAGCTTCCAGCTCAGAAGCAGTTCTGGAGGGCATGTCATCCAGGTTAAGGGCAGGGTTTGTCGATTCAGCAGCAGGACCCTGATTGGAGGTAGTAGGTCCACTTCCCCCGGCCGAAGCCCCATTTCCATTACCATTACCTAGTTCAGCTATCAGGGCAGTCCTTTGGGCAGCCAATGCCTCATTCATTCTGGCCTCCATCCTGGCCTCCAGTTGTTCAATGAGATTTTGGATGTCAGTGAGTGATGCCATTGGTGCAGGTAGGGTTGTAGGAGTTGTAGGTAAAACTGGTATAGCTGGTGAAGCTGGTGAAGCTGGTGAGGTCGGTGATAGTACTGTAGGCGTGACTGGTACTTGAACGGGGGTTACCTATAAAAGGACATAGTCAAAATGATTAGACTATCCTATATAAGGTGTCTTCATAGGGTATGTGAGATAGTGTGAGGTAGGGTAGTGCAAGGGTAAGGTGTTTGGACTTATCCCTTGTGATGTGGGGTGGTAGGACCAAACAATGTAGGGTAGCATTGGTATGCTAGGACGCCTAGGATAGGACCCAATGGGATGTGATATGTAAGGTAGAGTGCTTAGGACTGGACACCTCAACTTTTCGAAAGGCCCTAAGTTCTCAAGAAAAAATTTTTTTGTGCTTTAGGGGCCAAAATGTGAATTTTTGGGCCTTAGGCCAAATTGGGAATTTTTGGGCCCTTGGGGCCAAATTGGGAATTTTTGGGCCTCTGTGGCCAAGAATGTGAACTTTTGGGCCTCAGGGGCCAAATTGAGAATTTTTGGGCCTCAGGGGCCAAATTGTGAATTTTTGGGCCTCAGGGGCCAAATTGAGAATTTTTGGGCCTCAGGGGCCAAATTGTGAATTTTTGGGCCTCTGTGGCCAAATTGAGAATTTTTGGGCCTTAGGGGCCAAATTGTGAATTTTTGGGCCTCTGTGGCCAAATTGGAAATTTTTGGGCCTCAGGGGCCAAATTGAGAATTTTTGGGCCTTCAGGGCCCAATTGAGAATTTTTTGGGCCTTAGGGGCCAAATTGTGAATTTTCGGGCCTCTGTGGCCAAATTGGGAATTTTTGGGCCTTAGGGGCCAAATTGAGAATTTTTGGGCCTTAGGGGCCAAATTGTGAATTTTTGGGCCTCTGTGGCCAAATTGGGAATTTTTTGGGCCTTAGGGGCCAAATTGAGAATTTTTGGGCCTTAGGGGCCCAATTGAGAATTTTTTGGGCCTTAGGGGCCAAATTGTGAATTTTGGGCCTCTGTGGCCAAATTGGGAATTTTTGGGCCTTAGGGGCCAAGATGTGAATTTTTCAGGTCTTAGGGACCAAAATGTAATTTTTCAGGTCTTAGAGAGCAAAACGTAATTTTTCAAGTCTCAGGGACCAAAATGTGATTTTCCAGCTTTGAAATGGAATGTTTTTTTTGTGAAGCATGGGATGAATGTGTGAATGCGCACAACATCACAACATAATTCATTTATGATATGATTCTCATCATTGGGTGCATACAGTCCTAAAGGATAGGTTCTATAGGCTATGACACAAATAGAGAATAGGCTTATAAGGGACCCTTGAACCTTAAGTATGGATATACCTAACCACATGTGAAACAAGGAGTTTCGCGTGGGTCCAACGGTACGCATACTCATGGGCCATCCCCAAAAGGATTAGGGACGGTTTGCGGTAACAGGGAGGACGCTTTGGCTGTCCGTCGACATAATCAAAGAGACCTGCCGATCAGCGCTACTTGCTATCCAGACTCAGAAGTTTTAACAGAGAGAGAAGAAATTCATTTGAAATTCATTTTTTTATGCAATGGAGAAAAAGATTCTCAATCGTGCAAATAAATCAACAAATTAAAAATGTTTTAATTTAGTTGTACAATCAAGTTCAAATTCTCCTTATCCCGTATTCTTAAAGAAAGAATACTGGATTTTTTTCTGTTGGGGTACCCTGCAAAACAAAGCATAATAAATAATACCCTAAAGAAGGGCAGGTTAGTTTACACAACAATTGTAGTCCTCTTTATGCAAAAAGATTGCATAATTCCCCAGTGAAGTCGCCAAACTGTGAACCCCTCCCCAAAATATCATGGCATATGAATGCATGTGACTAAGGGCAGAAATGCACGTGAATGTATGAGTCGCCACCTTGTTTAATTATTTTAAGGTAAACTAGGAAAAAAACCCTAAGTGACTCCAATTTTAATTAACCTACTAGATTAATTATCCCAATGTTTAAAGCATGGTCTTCGAACCCGAGGTGGATCCCGAGACTATGTCATGTTGATGAACTAACCAAAAAATGCATGCTTTGCAGGGTGCATGAATGTAATTGGACCAAAAAGAAGTGTTTTGATGATTTCGACTTGCCGCTCGGGGTTAAATCCCAAACGTGCCTACGTACTTCCGTTTGAATGGAAGATCAAAGTCAACATAGTTCGATAGGCCTTCTTTGAAGGGCTTTGAATGGGTATGCTTAATGCATGAGTGTGTGTATGCTTTGTGCATTTTGTTTAGGCATTTTGCCTGAAAATTGATTGGTTTGATTTTAGGCATTTGATGCCAAAAATGTTGATTTTAATGGCTTTTAGCCAAAAGGATTGATTTAGGCAATTAGTTTGCCAAAAATTGATGTTTGGGCTTATTATTGCCAAAAGATGTTTTGTTGGGCGATTGTCGCCAAAATGATTAAGGCATTTGTGCCAAAAGTTGGTATTTGAAGGCTTCTAGCCAAAAGCTTGATTTAGGCAATTTGTTGCCAAAAGTTTGATTGATTTGGGCGTTTGTCGCCAAAATTGATCATTTGAAGGCTTTTAGACAAAATGAATTGATTTAGGCAATTTTTGCCAAAAGTTGATGTGATTTAGGCGATTGTCGCCAAAATGATTGTTTGAAGGCTTTTAGCCAAAAGATTGATTAATTCTAAGGCATTTTGCCAAAGCTTCTGATTTAAGCGATTTGTCGCTAAAAAGTGGTTAATCTAATTTATAGGCAATTTGTTTGCCAAAAAATTGATTGAACCATGGGCCATTTGTTGCCAAAATGTGGTTGATTTAATTGTAGGCAATTTGTTGCCAAAACGTGATTGATTAAGGCTTTTTAGCCACAATTATTGATTAATTGGACTTAAGCCAGACTGTTCGAAATAAAGGCAATTAACCATAGTTATTAATTAACTAAGTCTTTTTAGCCGATATTGTCGGAGTTTGGCATGAATACCACAATTATTGATTAACCGGGTATCTTAGCCTGAACTTAATTAATTGAGGCAATTTATTTGTCAAATTCATGACGTGAATGCATTTATGCAGTTGTAGAATTTAGGAGTAGAAGAGAAATATGCATGAAGTGCTAAAATTAAATAGACAGGGTTTAATTATTACCTGGGTCAGTCGTCGGCCACTTCTTAGCTCCAGATTAAGCTCCTCGTTTGGGGAATATTAATTAAAATTAATTTAATTTAAGTGACCAAGTATCATAACAAGAAAGCAATAAAAACTAAATTAAAAATGCAGAAAAAGCAGTAAAAGAATCGCAAGGAGCGTAGGGGAGAAGGAGCGTCCGTCAACACAGACTGAGTGTCTCAAAACGGAGGCCCCGGGGCCAATTTTATAGAGAAAAGGCGACCCGAGGGCGGTTCTGCCCGCCCTTGAGGGCGGGCGTGCACGCCCCCCAGGGCGGACGTGCCCGCCCTCCAGGGAGGGCGTGCCCGCCCTTAAGGGCGGGCTAGACCGCCCTTTGAGGGCGGTCATGCCCACCCTCCAGGGCTGGCGTGCCCGCCCCAATGGGGCGGGCGGGCTAGACCGCCCTTTGAGGGCGGTCATGCCCACCCTCCAGGGCGGGCTGGACCGCCCTCTTAGGGCGGTCATGCCCACCCTCCAGGGCGGGCTGGACCGCCCTCTTAGGGCGGGCGTTCCCGCCCTAGCGGGGCGAGCGTGCCCGCCCTTGAGGGGGCGGGCACGCTGACCCGTGCCGTTTTTTTCGCTCCAAAGGCTTTTTCGGGAGTTCCGGACCTCTAAAAAATATTCTGGGACTAGTTCTGTTATCCTCGTGACGTCCCGGACGTTTTAAGTACCATATTGGCATACTTCCAGTAAATTTCCAAAATGGCCTCCGGTCCGGCAGGACTGTTTGCAGTCCGGGAAACCTTGCTCTTTGAACCTAAAAAAAAAAAAAATGGGATACACAGGCGATAGCGGCTACCGCCGCCTTTAAGGGCGGTCGGCACCGCCGCGGCCGGGAAAACTGGCTTTTTGAGCCTCAAAATTTGAGTATTCACAGTTTAATGCGATCATAAAGACTCGACTTCCTTATTGTACAGGCCGTCCTTCTTATTGATCAATGCAGGTTTGAATGCTCACCGACCCAAGTAGACTATACATGATTATCCTTCCAACTACTTCTGATGGTGGTTATTATTTCGGATGACGACGTTATTTCATTCATCGGTCCCTTCACTCTTCTATAAATGGAAATTTCACTTCGCACCTCCTTCCCATCCAGTGTCCAAAGCATATCGATTTCTTAAGTGACTTTCTTCCATGGCCTTCAGAAGCCAAGTCTCATCTTTCGTCTAATCCATTCCTGACGATCTATGGCAAGTTCCTCCTTTGGATCAACTTACCTGGTTAAGATATTTCAAAGACCTAAAACCTAACCATAGCTTCTTGTCTTGGCTCGTTACTCATTTCAATCCGAACACCATGGTTTTCCGGTTTGAAGACTCTAAAGTAACTCCGACTTATGAGGAAATGTGTGCTGTAATGGACCATCATCCTGAACAAGGTGCAACTCCGGCCTTGCCCCCAGGTCCTAGGTATGATCTAACTGAAATTATGGCCTTGTGCCCAGTTTACCTTCCTGATGGCATAAACGTGGATCAAGGTCTTCCTTTGGAACCTTTCTTGAACAGGGTTTTGTCTGCTGATCTAGATCTTCCTTGGATCCGATCTTGCTGCTTCTTGCTGTTGAATGTGTATGCCATGAAGAATCGTCAACCCGGAATCGGAGATTTTCGACTTCTGACCGTTGTTCGTGACATGCAATTGTACCATCGTACCGTCTTCATGATGATCATGGGAGAAACGATGTGTTGGGTCAGGGATATTGCCCTTCACATCACTGACTTCAATGTTCATCATCGTGGTTGTCCATTGCTACTGCAAGCCTGGGCTCTGGACAAATTAAGCCTGATTCCTCCGGTTTCGGCTCACTTGATTCCAACTTATGGACCTGCCGTTTTTCAATCTCGGTCTCGGAGACGCTTCGATTTTGGTGGTAACCCTACTATTCGGTGGACTTGTCCTTGGTGGAGGGTTAGACTGGTCACGACTGGAAGTATGAATCTCAACTATGTGTTGTATGCCAGTCTAGACCGTTCCATGGCCTATTTCCCAGATAGGATCAGTCGTCAGTATGGAATGATACAGCGTGTTCCCCGAGCCCACAACTTTGAAAGTGGTCTCATAACACCCCATCTGTTCACTAATTTGGCCGATCATTGGCAAAATCGAAACACCATGTATTTAGATGAAGGAACAATGCAAAATTCTGTGACACCTGCATATGCGAACTGGTTCTTTATCCCACAATGATGTCACGTTCTGTGGAGGTTGACCTTTACTAGTAGGCCACATCGGAATAAACTGTCGTTTGTTGCTTTTCTTTTGTACTGAAGCCATGAGCTTTTATCTAAATGTATCTGCTTTCCTTTTTAATCAATGATCTTGATGATTCTGTCTTTGTTAATTCCTGTACATATGAACAACGAGAGACAACAAAACTTTTCTTTCGAAATTATTTGTTAGTTATTTGGGCCTCCTGCCCTTGGGTCAATAAATAAAAACTCATAAAGTAAAAATTATTCTATAAAAACAAAAGCTTATGCTTGGAAACAACAAAGAATGGAGTGACTGTTTTATTACCTGCACAAATCAAATAAAAAATGACAAATGTGACTCCTTTTATGTATGCATGAACTTATGGAAATGTCAAAGTTTATTCATGGTTTTATTGATCCTTCCAGGAAAATCACTGAGAAAATGGCGTTCGTTCCTCTGATCCACGTTCTACAAGAATTCCTTATTTAGGCAGAGGCCAGCAGCCGAGACATTTCACACCGAATGAGTCGATCTTTGTTTAAATAAGCAGAGAGGAAGGTTTTGCATTCTTCGACCACAAACCCCAAAACTAGAAACCAAATTTTGAAATTCAAATCTTTTATTAATCTTACTTCTTTTCAACATTATACAGAAGTAAAGAAAGTTTATTCTAGTTCAATGGTCATTCGCTCTAACTACTTGATTTCCTATTCTCCTTTGAGTCAAGTTGATGGCGTTGAGCAACCAATCACTAATCTGTCACGAACGCATGGCATGAATTCTGCATTTAAGCTAAGCACCACGCGTTAATCCCAAGATTTCATTTTATTGTCATTATTTTGCATTTTTTTTACGTGCTCTAACTTTTGCCTAGGCCGCCCTTGCGGGTTTTCAACCTAGCGAGCTCATTTCTTGCCTAAGCTGCCCTTTCGGGTTTTCAACTTAGCTCTTCTCTTTTTTTTTCTTCTTTCTTTTTTTTTTTTTTTTTTTTTTTTTTGAAATCATCATCTCAGACATAGAACCTTTTCATTTGATCCTGGTTGACAATCCGATTGACAGGCTCTCCTTCCATAGTGACTAATTCGACGGCGCCTTTAGGTAGCAGCTTCTGAATTCTGAACGGCCCATGCCAGTTGGGCTTGAACTTCCCACCAGGATGATGTTGGGCTTCATGATCCAATAACCTGATCAACACTAAATCTCCATTCTTTAAAGCCCTTGGATGTACCCGCTTGTTGTAGAAACGAGCGATCCTCCTTTTTCTCATCTGATCCTGGAATCGAGCATTCAGTCTCCTTCCATCTAAGAGTGCCAGATCTTCATACCTCTTCTTGACCCATTCTTCTTCGGTCAGACCAGCTTCTACTATCACTCTGAGAGACTTCTTTTCGAGCTCTACCGGTAACACTGCCTCCATCCCGTATACCAATTCGAAAGGAGAAGCTCCATTTACTGCCTTGAAGGTAGTGCGATGCCCCCAGAGCGCGAAAGGAAGTTTCTCAGCCCAGCTTCTATACCTTTCGCACATCTTTGACAGGATTCTCTTGATCTCCTTATTTGCAGCTTCTACTGCACCATTAGCCTGAGGACGATAAGGAGAGGAATGGTGATGCTCAACTTTATATTTATAAAGCAATTGGCCAACTTCTGCTTGAAAATGAGAACCATTATCTGCAACTATGTGATGGGGGACACCATAGCGACGAAAATGTTCTGTTCAATAAATCTTGCCACATGCTTGGCAGTTAAGATTCTATAAGATTGAGCCTCGACCCATCTAGAGAAGTAGTCAACTGCAACCAATATATACTGATGACCATTGGATGCTGCAGGTGAGATTTTACTGATGATGTCCATGCCCCATGCAGAAAAAGGCCACGAAGGAGTTGTCGGATGGAGTTCGACAGCAGGTAAGTGGCTTCGATTGTCATGGTATTGGCAAGTTTTGCAACGACACACATATTGAACACAGTCGCCTTCCATCTGCACCCAAAAGCGACCTTGCCTCATGATTTTTCTTGCTAAGCTCATGCCGCTTAGATGAGTACCGCAAACTCCTTCATGAACTTTTCTCATAATGTCCTCTCCTTCTTTCTTACTCACACATCGTAGCAACACCCCATCCCAAGCTCTCCTGTAAAGTTCATCATCGACTATAACATAATTCAGAGCCATTTTCCTTAGGACTGCACGGTCTTCCTTCGTAGCATCTTCAGAAAAAGTACCATCTTTCATGTATCTCAGAATATCCGTGAACCATGGTTCTTCCTCTGGTTCTATCTGGTTCACAAAATGATCTTTATAACACGGGATATTGGCTGCGGTAATGATAAATGGCTTCTTCGGAAGTTTAGTCAAATCTTGCCAAGCCGATGCTAAGTTTGCCAAGGCGTCTGGAATCCTGTTATAGGTTCTTCCTATGTGAGTGAAAGTGATCTTGTCAAATAGTGCTGCTTTCTTCAACAGGTACTCGACATAAGGCTTCAATCGGTCTTCTTCTACCTTCCATCTCTCGTTGGCATGCTCAATAACCAATAAAGAATCTCCTATCACCTCAACTTCCTTAGCACAGGATGCAAGAAGGGCTTCCATTCCCATGATGCACGCTTCATATTCTGCCATGTTGTTAGTGACCGGGAACAGTAGTCTCTTACACATGGTTGTGACTTCGCCGTTAGGTGCTTCTATAACAATACCAGTCCCAGCTCCGTTTCTGTTGGCTGATCCATCAAAGTATAACTTCCAAGCTCTTGTTTCAACATACAGCAAGAGTGTTCATCAGGAAACTCCAATTCCCATGATTCATTGTCTGTCACAGGGTTTTCTGCTAGGAATTCTGCCACGGCTCGACCTTTGACCGTCTTCTTCGTTACGAACTCCGCATCCACACTAGACATCTGAATCAACCACTTAGACAGCCGTCCCTCTAAAGTAGGTGTTTTCTGCAGATACTTCAACGGATCAATTTCGGAGACGAAAGTTACCCTGAAGGAATCAAAATACGGCCTCAACTTCTTTATCGACCATACTACTGCCATGCACGTTTTCTCTATCAGATTGTATTTCTCTTCGATGGGCAGTAGTTTCTTGCTGATGTAGTAAATAGCTTTTCTACTCCAGCGGAGTCCGACTGTACCAACATTGCTCCCACTCCTGCATCTTCTATAGATAGGTACAAAATTAGAGGTTCTCCTGGTCTTGGTGAACTGAGCACCGATGGATTCATCAAGTATTTCTTTATGTGGTCAAAGGCCTTCTGACAGTCCTCATTCCACTTGACTGGTTGATTCTTCTTCAGTAGCTTGAAAATCGGAGCACAGGTGATGGATAACCTTGAAATAAATCTGCTGATATACTGAATCTTACCGAGGAAGCTTCTCACCTGACGTTCTGTTCTTGGCGGTTCCATATCCTGAATGGCTTTTATTTTGTCCGGGTCAACCTCAATCCCGTTAGGTCCAACCACAAAACCTAACAATTTTCCCTTCGTCACTCCGAATACACACTTCTTGGGATTGAGTCTCAAATTGTACTATTTGACCCGTGTGAAGAACTTCTCTAGCATCTCTGCGTGTTCTTCCTGCGTTTTTGTCATGATCACCATATCATCTACATACACTTCCAATCCTTTATGGATCATATCATGAAATAACGTAGTAGCCATCCTCTGATATGTTGCTCCGGCATTCTTCAGTCCGAACGGCATCACTCTATAGCAAAATGTTCCGAAGTCTGTGGTGAAGGCAGTCTTATGCTTATCTACTAAGGCCATCAATATCTGATTATACCCTGAGAATCCGTCCATGATAGAATAACATCCCATTCCAGCAGCACTGTCTATCAAAACATCTATGTGTGGAAGTGGAAAATCGTCCTTAGGCGAGGCTTTGGTCAGGTCCCTATAGTCGACACATACTCTTATCCTTCCATCCTTTTTGAGCACCGGGACTATATTTGCCAACCATTCCGGATAGTGTACTACTTCTAAGAATCCTGCATCCAACTGCTTCTGGACTTCAGTTTTGATCTTGTCCTGCTATTCTGGTCTGACCCTTCTCCTTTTCTGTTTTACTGGCTTAATATTCGGATTAGTAGTAATGAAGTGCTCTGCTATTGATCTGTCGATCCCTGGCATATCCGCATAACTCCAAGCAAATACCTTCGAATTTCTTTTAATGCATTCTTGAAGATTCTGTCTGAGCTCAGGTTTGAAGTCTGATCCGATTTCAATTATTTTAGGATCTTCAGTGGTGCTTAAATTAAATGCAAAATGATGCAATGCATTTATGTCAAATATGCGAGTGGTATAATCAATGCCATGAACGTGACAATCAGGAAAACAAGAAAACAAATAGTCAAAGTTCACTTCCATTGATTGAAATAAAAGAGGGAAACCATCCATATTGTTCTCAAAACAAGCATCAGAAAAACAAAACATAGGATTAACTGCCTGTTCAATACATTCATTACAAGTATCTTTTATTGCCGAGATTACTTCATCTGGATCTGCACTTCCTTCCTCTTCCGGGGTGGCTTCTTTCTCAGACTCTCCATGCTCTATCATCTTCTCCGCCTTCCTCTCTACCTCTTCGGCATCTTCAGCAGCTAGAACAGACTGGAGGATCCTCGCCTTGGCCTTCTGCTCTTGCACTGACTTGGAAGCTTCATCCCCAATCCCCAAAAAGTCTTCAAACTCGGATATCTTCTTTAACCAATCAGATCCAGTGTTTGCTTCTGTCATACCCACCATAAACTCAGTTCCGTCCATCAGCTGTTCCAAGGAAGGTTCGGGCGACTTGATCAGCTTCTCCTCATAATCAGTCATAAATATCTCCAAACCGGGATAGGTCTTCCCCCTACTTCGAAATTCTCCCTTGGCTTGTGGAACAAAGAAGATATGATTCAGATTTAATCCTCTAACAGGAGACCGGATCTCATACTTCTCCTTTTTTCTGTTCTCAGAATATCCCAATCCGCGCTTGTCTTGCTGCCCAGATGCCGATGAGAGAGGCTCAAACCTTCCTTGTAGCTCCCGACCCAAACCTCGACCATACTGCCATTGCATTCTCTTCATCATCTTCCTCGAGAAAGGGCTCATCCGATTCACTGCACTCTTGCTCTCGGTGGTGGGCGCATCAATTACTGCCACCTGAAATCCTGATAAGGGCACCGCCAGCTCTAAGCCCTCTACTGTTGCTACACTCAGATCTTCTTGTGCATTGACTGTGACCACGTCTGTACCCCACATAATTTTTACTTTTCTGTGCAGAGTGGACGGAATTGCACCCAATGGATGGAGCCAAGGTCTCCCCAACAAAAGAGCATAGTTGGCTAAGATGTCTAGCACAACTACGTCTACCCAGCTTTCCACTGTCCCTGTGGATATCTTCGCTTTGAAAGTCCCTTTTGCATTCCGCATAGTGTTATCATAAGCCTTGACCACCATGTTTGATGGCTCAAGCTCTGATTCTTCAATTTTAAATTTGGACAGCATCTTTAGCGGACATACACACAGTGCCGATCCGTTATCAATCATTACATTCCGGGTATCTCTTCCATTAACGGTGATCTGAATGTACAATGGCTTATAGTGGTTTCTTCCTTCTGGTGGAAGGTTTGAGTCAAAGAAGGTAACTTCACCGATTCTACGCTGTAGCACGTTGATCATATCAACACTCTGGATCCGAGCCGGCACTCTGACAAAGGTCATGGCTTCAAGCAAGGCCTCTCTATGTTCTTTAGATGCTATCAACAAATCCCATATTGAAATGTCTGCTCTGGTTCTTTGTAATTGACTCAGCACCGAACTGGCGATCATCCCACTAGGTGTCTTGTTCTGATTGGTTTCTCCAGCTTCGACAGCCTTCTTTTGCCCTTTCACTACCTCTTCCTCATTCTTCTTTTCTTTCGGCTCCTATCCGCCTTTCTCTGTCATTCTCTTCTTCGCTCCATCAATAGCAATCTCTTTTCCCTTAGCCTGCATACTGCTCTCGGGATTGTACACTCGCCCACTGCGGGTCAAGCTCTGAATACCTACTTCATTCACTTCTTCTTCACTGCTGTAGTACCATTGTTCCTCTTGGTCGACTAAGCTCTTTTGAATGGCCAGCTGGAGCTGTTCATCTTCATCCTTTGGTACATCACCTACTTTCACAGTGATACTTTTCTCGATTTCAATCTTCACCGGCACCTTTTATTCCTCATCACTACTACAGTCATCCCATATGTTTAACATAGCGCACATCCGCTCTTCCCATTCTGCTTCAGCTAATACTACCTCTTCTGGTAATCCGCTCCCAATTGCATTGACCGATCCGCCCGACTAAGACTTACGAGGCGGATAATTGTACTGATATTGGGGAAGCGGATTGTTCTTGGTGCTTGGTTTGCTCTTGTCCGAAGGCTTAGTAATCTTCCCACTATCGATCAAGTCTTGAATATCGTGCCTTAATTTGAAACATTCATCAGTTGAATGTCCCTTGCACTGATGATAATCGCAATTTCTGTCGATATATCTCCCTCGAACTGGTTTAGTTGGGTCGACCGGTAGCTTCGACAACACCCCATTCTTGATACAAGATCTCAGTACTGTGCTCAAGGGTCTCCCCAAATCAGTGAACTCTCTCCTACGCCTTTCATTAACGGATCCCACTATAGCATTGTTATTCCCCGACTGATTCTGATTACTGCTTCCGGCACCTCTGTCACCATAAGAAGTCCGGTAGTTACCAAACCCTCTATTCTTCTTCTTTTCTTCCTTATACAGCTCCTCAATGTTCAATCCAGCGCTTTGAACTAAAGAAAAGTCTGTGAGAGGTTGGGTCAACATCCTTTCCTTGAAAAAGGGCAACAGACTCCTTCTGAAGATGCGGATCAATTCTTTATCTTTTGGCCTTGTCTGAACTCTATACAACTTAGTTCTCCATCTCCTGTAGTAATCAGAAAAGCTCTCGTCCTTCCCCTGTCTTAAACTCTCCAGATCGCGCAAGCTGAATTCATCACTCTCGTCGGTCTTGAAGTGCTTAAGAAAAGCGGTCTGCAGCTTGATCCAATTCTTCTGAACCTCCTCATCTAGACCATCGTACCACCTCCGATAGTCTTTATGTAGTGTTTGCGGAAATGCACGCAAGACATCTTCCTCGTTATACCGGTTCATCTGTGATACTAGGAGGAATTCAGACAAGTGAGAGCGAGGATCATTGTCTCCTTCAAATATGGTATGCTTGAATGTTTTAAATGAAACCGAACTGGTCGGGTGCAAAACGTACTCAGTGATGTGAAAATTAGTGACTGGATCTTTCTCTTTTACTGCCGCCATTTTGTCGAATCTTTCTTTCAGATCGGCAAGTTGTTTGAGCACATCATTCTCGACTTGGACAGTGTTTCCCACAGAAGCTTGGTTTTCTGATACAGGTTCTGGAATTGGCCTTTCTTCCACCACAGGCTGACTGCTAGAAGGGGGAGTAGTTTGGTTTTAGGCCCTATCTTGGGCAAGAGCCGCAGCAACAATCTGAGCAATGGTTCTTATCTGAGTCTCAGAAAATCCGGTCTCATTTTCCGTGTTATCCACCATTTCTACTGAATCTGAGTCAGGCTCTGAATCTGATGAACTTGAATGATTCACTGAACTAATTAGAGTAAACTCGAGGATTGGGGAGGTTCTGACGAGACGCTGACCAGGATGTCGGTTCCAAGCTCTTGAAGCAATTTCTCGGGAAGGATCAATTCTGATAAAAAAATTCTGAGTTAAAGAGGGCCCTGCATGTATGCATGCGAGAATGAAAACACATAGGATGAGAAATGCATTTCTAATGTGCTAAAACCAATATGGAAATAAGATCTCGATTTCGACGACTGGACCAAAAATTCGGTATGAATAATACATCAATAACTTATTTTGTACTTAAACATTTCAGGCATTATCTGTCGTCGATCGTTCCTTTTGGATTTACGATCGGCTATTTTTTCTCAAATCCCTAACTTTTGCCTCGGAATGAAAGAATTTCCGAGCGGGATTTTATTATTCTTGTTATTGTGTATTTTTTTGTATCCTTACTTTTTGCCTTGGAACATATGGTCCCAAGCAGGATTTCATTTTTATTTTATTACAACTGTCATAATCTTTCACTTATTTTCAGATAATGCGAGAAATGTTAAAATACAAAGGAATTGTAACCCCCTTATAACTCCCTTTTCTTTCGGGCAGTAATTCACAATAAGCGATTGCATAATATTATTCGAAACGAATTTGAGGTCCGGTCTCAAAATCAAGGTCAAATGTCCATACCGGACATTAGCTCTTATTAATGCATGGCTGAAAAAGGAAAATGTTACATGGTGCATGAATGTCACAACATATGTACAGTTTATAACATACAGGGGAGCGGGAGTTGGGAAATGCATGCCTTCCAACCTTATTCCTCCCACACACGGATTCCGTTGGTATAAATTTCGACATCTGTTTCCTAGGAATTGGTTTAATCTCGACAACCAACAGGGGGTTTTGAGATTGACGATATAAACTCTCAGAAATGAATGCAGCATTACAACAGCAAACAGAATCGGGTGCACCTTAGGGGAAGTAACTAAGGCTTTGAACTATGTGCATTGGCTTCGGTCTCATTGGGCTGAACAAAGTCTAGGTTCCGCAAACAGGATTCGGGCTTTGTTGGGCCTACTCCTTTCGACGCACCTTTAAGGTACTAGGCTTGCGGTTGGTAGTAATGTTAATTCTCGAATGGATGCGCCTAAATCGCATGGTCTAGGCTAGATCCACCGTCAAATTTAACACCAGTACCGGAGGGTGATACGGGTAGAATGAGGTGAGAAGCAAAGAATGCGAATGGAAGCAAAAATCCTAGAAGGAAAAAGGAAGTAATTAAACACATACGGACGATTAATTATTTTCCATCGGCTTTTCTAACCAATTTTATTTAGAAATAGTAGGCTTTTAGAGTCAATTCCTAATTGCAACCATTAAATTATTAAAAATAACCGGGGATTAGTGGGTGCAAAATCCGCAGTGAAGTCGCCAAACTGTTTTCCCCCCGGAGAAAATCATGGATCGGATTTTATTCGTGTACCTAAATATTCATTTGGAAAAAGCGGTGATAAAAACCCTTTTTGGATATGCGATGCCGATAAATCGGTCTTATAAATTATTTTTAGTCGCCACCCATTATTTCGGCAATGGGACCGTTTCCATTTTTTATTTTGTAAAAGTGACTCCATTTTAACCCATTTTTTTTAGGCCTCTTATTTTGAAAAACTGGTTAAGCGAACCAAAGAGGTTCTAGGTAAGGGAATTGGGTACGTCGGCCCGTTGGAAGCCGACGCCCGGAAAAAACCGGCCTCTTTTAACCTACAATTTCTAATTTGATTTTATTTTACAAAAAGCCAATTATTTAAGCCCAAACCCGATTAAATCGAACCGAGTTCCTATGTGGAAAATTAATTAACCGTCCCAATCAGGTCCATTCATTGCATTCATCACAAATAAATCATATCATCCACCATCCATCCATAATACATATCAAGTATAATAAAAGACCTGCTCTTGCCTTATGGTTAAAGGCGGGCCACAAACCGAGTTTAATAATATAATTAATGATAAACGAAAGGAAATAAATCCTAAAAATCTCATAATCATTAATAATTAATTGATCTGGTTTGATTAAAACTTAGTTTGCCCATAATTGACCGTTTCCTGAGTTAGGATTAAAATCTACTTAGTAATATGACATTAAAACGAAATAAGGAAACTATTCTGGAATTTCAAGACAGTCGCGTCACGCAGCTGTTCCATGAAGAACAGTCGCGTGGCGCAACTCTCCTTATTCATTCTGGAACTTTTAGAACAGTTGCGTCACGCGGGTGTTCTATGAAGAACAGTCGCGTGGCGCAACTTTTAACATAGTATTGGAAATGGGAACAGTTGCGTCACGCCGCTGTTCTATGAGGAATAGTCGCGTGACGGAACTCCTAGCTGCACGAGGGAACTATTTGTGACTTATTAAAATTCTCAGTTTTATTGATTATTATTCCAAAATATCACATTAAATATGAATATGAGAACAAAAGTATACTGGGTACACAAATAGCTGCGTCACGCAGGTGGTCCAGTCCGAATCAAAGACTTTTGGACATGAACAGTCGCGTCACGCAGGTAGCAGCTGCGTGACGCAGCTGCTCTGGTCCGCAACTACCTTTCAAACTACCTTGTTTACGTGTTCTTTTCGTTAAAAATAATTAAACTCAACCCAGAAAAGGTCAACAGTGGGCAAAATTACGTTTTACCAATAACAGATCAACTAAACACTGGGAAAACGAGATTTAAGGAATAAAATGCTAGAAATAAAAGATAATGTTTAGAATGGTTACCTTGCCCTCAGATTCGAGGCTTGCATGCGCTAAGATTAGCTTAAAGACGTTGTTTCACGATTCAAGGAATGTGATTACCAGATTTTCACATAGCAAAACGTTTTGATCTTTCTTTCTTTTCTCTCTTTTTCTCTTATTATATTTTTCTTATGCTTTTTTATTTCAAAACTAAACTGTTAAGGGCTTGATCTTCCTCAAGTTTCCTCACTTGAGCTCTTGGGGAAGAAACCCTAGCCATTTTTTATCAAAAACTTAGTTTAGATCTTTAGGGTTTTCAGAGAAAAATGAGAGAAAAATGTCAAAAAGTCCCCTTTTTTTTTGCTGTAAAATGTTGTATTTATATGGTTAGGGCAACAGAGCAGTCGCGTCACGCGGGTATAAGCTGCGTGACGCACCCGTAAGCTCGCGTGACGCGACTTACTTTTCGTACAGTTGCCGCGTATCCATACAAACAGTGCAGGTCGTTGCACGGGCGCGCGCCAGAGGTGTCAGCCCTGTTAGAGCTGCATGACGCAGCTAATAGTGCCGTCACGCAGGTACTAGCTGCGTGACGCAGCCCTAACACGGGTCAGACCCCTTTGGGCGGTTTGATTCAATTTCTGGTTCAAACACTTCTGGTTTATCGTGATACCTTGTCCCTTGTCCTCATGTCATCACCAGGCCAGGTGGGGGCATAAAAATCACGCGTCAACAATCCCCGGTTATTTTTTTAAAATAACTAGATGGTTGCAATTAGGAATTAACTCTAAACCTACGTTTTCTAAAATTGTAAGTAAATTTGGTTAGAAAGCCGTGGAAAATTTCTTCCAAACGGAACTCGTGTGTGGGAGAGATAAGGTTAGAAGGCATGCATTTCCCAACTCCCATTCCCCTGTGTGTTATAAACTGTTCATATGCTGTGATATTCATGCATCACGTAATGTCTTGCGTTTCAGCCATGCATTAATAAGAGCTAATTTTCGGTATGGACGTTTGATCTTGCTTTTGAGAGTGGACCTCTAATTCGTTTTGAATAACATAATGCAATCGTTTATGGTGAATTAATACCCAAAAAGAAAAGGGAGCTATAAGGGGGTTGCAATTCCTTTGTATTTTCACATTTCTCACATTATCCGAAAATAAGCGTGAGATTACAAAAAATTTGTAAGATCCTGCTTGGGATCATCTGTTCCAAGGCAAAAATTAAGGACACCAAAAAACAAAAAAAATAATAAGAAATATCCCGCTTGGAAATTCTTTCATTCCAAGGCAAAAATTAGGGACTCGAGAGAAGATAGCCGACTGTAAAATCCAAAAGGAACGATCGACGACAGATAATGCCAGAAATGTTTGAGTACAAAGTAAATTATTGTTGTGTTATTCATGCCGAATTTTAGGTCCACTCGTCGAAAACGAGATCTTATTTCCATATCGGTTATTAGCACATTAGAATTACATTCTCCATCCTATGTGCCTCTATTTTTCATGCATGCATGTAGAACCTCTTTAACACAGGTCCTTTTATTTATCAGCCAAAATTGATCCGTCCCGGGAAACCACTTCGAGAGTTTGGCCCCGACAGCCTGGTCAACGCCTGGTCAGAGCATCCCCAATCCCCGAGCGTGCTCCGGTCAGTTCTGTGGTCAGTTCAAGTTCGTCTTATTCAGTTCCTGATTTAGATCCGGTTATAGTTGATATGGCTGACAGCATTGTGAATGAGACTGGCTTTTCTCCGGCCCAGTTAAGGACTATAACTGATATAATAGCCGCTGCTTTTGCTCAAGAGAGGGCACAGAATCAGGTTCCTCCTTCTTCAAGTAATCAACCGGCTTCCCCTGTAATTGAGGAAAGAGAGGCTCCAAAACCCGCTTTGGGTAACCAAGCATCAACTGATAATGTTGTCTAGCTGAGAATGATCTGATCAAGCAGCTAGCAGAACTGAAGGATAATGTGGAGAAGATGTCTACTTCGAAAGAAAAGGACCCAGTCACCAATTTCCTTGTGGCTGAATATGTCTTGAAGGCCACAAACTCAACTTCTTCCAAGACCTTCAAACATACCCTATTTGAAGGAGATAATGACCCGAGGTCCCATTTGTCCGAGTTCATTCGTGTTGCTCAGATGAACTGGTATGATGAGGAGGATGTGTTACGGGCATTTCCTCAGACACTGCACAAGAACTATAGGAGATGGTATGATGGTTTGGAGGTGGAGACACAGAGAGACTGGGTCAAGCTTCAGACTGCTTTTCTCAAGCACTTCAAGACAGATGAAAGCGATGAGTTTAGTCTTCGTGATCTAGAGAGCTTAAGGCAAGGGAAGGATGAGAGCTTCTCTGATTATTACAGAAGACGGAAGACAAAGCTGTTCATGGTCCAGACTAGGCCAAAGGATCAAGAGTTGATCAGGATTTTTAGCCGAAGCCTGTTACCTTACTTCAAGGAGAGGATGTTGGCTCAGCCTCTAACTGACTTTTCTCTGGTTCAAAGTGTTGGGCTGAATATTGAAAAGCTGTACAAGGAAGAGGAAAAGAAAAATCGAGGGTTTGGTAATTACCGGTCCTCCCGCAATGGTCATAATGGGAATGTTGGAAATGCTACTACGAACAAGTCGGGGAGTAGCAATATAGTTGGAGCTGTTAGTGAAAAAGTTCGAAGGGAATTCACTAATCTAGGAAGACCTTTAAGCACGGTTATGAGGTCCGGCATCAAGAATGGTGTACTGTCAAAGTTACCCATTAATCCATCTAGGCCTATTCAGGGCAAGTTTGTTGATCAAGACTGTGAATACCATCAGTGCAAAGGTCATTCTACTGATAGTTGCTTCAGGCTCAAACATGATATTCAAGACTTGATAGATAGCGGGAAGATCACCAAGCCTCCTGAGCATAGTAAGCCGACGCCCGGAAACCATTAAAGTTAGCTGTGATGAGTGAATTGAACAATCTTTTAATCCTACTTTTTGTTTTTTCGAATGTCGTTTTAAGAAAAATCTGGGTGAATTTCATTTACTATTTTAATCAATGGGAGTGAATTTTGATTACTTATTTTCTTATTTCTCCTGATTGTTATGTTCATGGCATTGATTCTACCACACGCATATTTGGCATAAATGCATTGCATCATTTTGCATTTAACCTAAGCACCCTCGAAGATCTCAAAATAATCAAAATCGGATCAGACTTTAAGCTTGAGCTCAGAAACGATCTCCAAGAATCTCTCAAGAGGACTTCAGATGTTTTCGTCTGGAGTTATGCTGCTATATAGGGGGTCAATAAGCCAACTACAGAGAATTTTGTTCCTACCGATCCGAACATCAAGCCAGTAAAGCGGAAAAGAAGACGGGTTAGACCAGAGTGGCAAGATAAGATCAAGGCTAAAGTTCAGAAACAGCTAGATGTAGATTTCTTAGAGGTAGTGCATTACCTTGAGTGGTTAGCAAACATAGTCCGTGTGCTCAAGAAGGAAGGGAGACTAAGAGTCTGTGTCGACTACAGTCTCGCCTAAAGATGGCTTCCCTCTTCCACATATAGATGTTCTGATCAACAGTGCTGCAAGAATAGGGATGTTATTCCCTTATGGACAAAAAAAAGGGAAAAATGATGATGAAATAAAAAAAAATGATATGATAGTTAAAAAAAAAAAGGAAAGAAAAAAAAGCTGAAAGTGAGTTTTCCAAAAAAGTCCGTTTTATTCATTGACTGCCAAACAGGTGACTAGATTTATCGAGCGGAACATTTTCTGTCGCTATCGTGCTCCTCATCACATAGTTACAGACAATGGTTTCCAATTCCAAGTAGACGTCATCTTGGAGGGAAATTCAGACCCAATTGGCATGGACCGTTCAGAATTCAGAAACTGTTGGACGAGGGTGCCGCTGAATTGGTCACTTCGGGAGGAAAGCCTTCTAATTGGATCATTAATCAAGACCAGATGAAAAAGCTCTATATCTGAGATGATGATTTCGATTATAAAAAAAGAAAGAAAAAAGGAAGAAGGGCTAGGTTGAAAACCCGAAAGGGTGACCTAGGTAAGAAATGAGCTCGCTCGGTTGAAAACCCGTAAAGGGCGGCCTAGGCAAAAGTTAGAGTTTAAAAAATAAAAAAATATAAAAATTTTGAGATTAACACATGGTGCTTAGTTTAAATGCGAAATCTATGCCATGCATTCGTGACATACTTGCGACCGGTTGCTCAATGCCATCAACCTGACTAGAAGGAGAATAGGCGAATGAGTAGTTAGAATGAACGACCATTGTATTAAAGTAGTTTCTCTTTACTTCTGTATGATGTTGGAAGAAGTAAGAGCCATAAAGAGCTTGATTCTCAAATTCTTCTTCCCTTTTGTTTCTGGGGCATGATCGTTGATTACAAGACCTTCCTCTCTGCCTATATGGTTAGCATTTGCTCATTTGTTTTGAAGATTTTTTGGTCCTGCCCGGGTATTGGATCCTCTTAGACAGCGATCAGGAGGTCAAATGCTATTTGCCTCGGTGGTTTTCTTGGACGGATCGATAAAGAAAGACCATGAATAAAAATCCCTAGCACTTAAACAGGTTCATGCAAACATGAGGAAGTTGCATATTTTATCTCTTTCTGAATGTTGCAGGTGATAAAAGTGTCATCCCTTCTTTTTTAAAAATGTAAATCCTTTTTGTTTCTGTGATTTTGCTTAGCTGTCATTTTATCGCCTTTTGTCAAATTTTGGAACAATCTATATGGGTATTTTTTGCTCGCATTAACAAGGTGGATCACTCTTGTAAGCGGGTGGGATGCCTCCTTTTTGTCTCTGTGGCTTTGTTTTTTTTTGTGCAGGAATAAAGCAAAATCCAAAAAATCTAAAAAAAAAAATTCATCATCAATTTGGAGTCGGTGTGCGGCTCGTATACTTCAACAATTCCATCTACTTGCCACACAAAGGGCAAAATCATCAAAATCATCAAATACCCTCAGGTAAGTCTTCTTTCAACATCGCATCAGGAAAAGTATACCTGAAAATTTGGGGACCAGAAAAATTTGGCAATTTTTTGCTAAAATTTAAAATTTTTGCTAAAAATTCAAAAATTTTTGCAATGGACAAACAATAAAATTTCAAGGTTATCTTAAAAGATAATATTTTTGGTTCCAAGGTGAAATTCCAAACTGGGGGCAAAAATAAAATCTTTTGCCCTGATGCAAAATTTCAAATTTCAAAACTCATGATTATTGATGCATGGGGGCATGTGATGCTCCAATATTTAATAAAGGCGAGGTCTGTTTGCACACAGATATTGCTCTTTCTTCTTGAAACTTTTCAGGTCAAACCCTCTAAATCCGATTAGACTGAGCTGAGGAGGTGAACAACAAAGCCGATTAGACTGAGCTGAGGAGGTGAACAACAAAGCCGATTAGACTGAGCTTTGCTGTTTGGATCGAGTCAATACTTATCCTGGTTAATGATGATGAATTACGAAGTTGATCAGGACAATCTCAAACACTCCAAAGCCGATTACACTGAGCTGAGGAGGCGGACAAAGCCGATTAAACTGTGCTTTGGACACGACCAAACACTCCAAAGCCGATTACACCGAGCTGAGGAGGTGAACAACAAAGCTGATTATACCGTGCTTTGGATTCTTTTCAAAATCCTCTAAAGCCAATTACACTGAGCTGAGGAGGTGAACCACAAAGCCGATTATATCGTGCTTTGGATTCTTTTCAAAATCCTCTAAAGTCGATTACACTGAGCTAAGGAGGTGAACCACAAAGCCGATTATACCGTGCTTTGGATTCTTTTCAAAATCCTCTCAAGCCGATTACACTGAGCTGAGGAGGTGAACAACAAAGCCGATTATACAGTGCTTTGGATTCTTTTCAAATCCCCTGAAGCCGATTAGACCAAGCTGAGGAGGTGAACAACAAAGCCGATTATACAGTGCTTTGGATTCTTTTCAAATCCCCTGAAGCCGATTAGACCAAGCTGAGGAGGTGAACAACAAAGCCGATTATACCGTGCTTTGGATTCTTTCCAAATCCCCTAAAGCCGATTACACCGAGCTAAGGAGATGAACAGCAAAGCCGATTAAACCGAGCTTTGGACAAAGCAAAATCTGTTTGTATACAGAAAATTGCATCAAGTGAGATCTGTTTGTATACAGGAATCGCTCTTTGATCCCATAAAGCGAAATCTGTTTGTACACAGAAATTGCTATTTGGTCCCATCTGTTTGTATACAAAAATTAAGCAAAATCTGTTTGTATACAGAAATTGCACCAAGCAAAATCTGTTTGTATACAGAAATTGCTATTTAAACCCACCAAGCGAAATCTGTTTGTATACAGAAATTGCTATTTGAACCTACCAAGGCGAGATCTGTTTGTATACAGAAATTGCCATTTTCAAAATCATCTTGAACGTGACCAGATGACTGCCGATGCTTAGAATGCTGATGTAGTCCGACTGGAGTCTTCAGGTAAATTCAAATCTTTCGAGCCAACCAAATTTCAAAGTTTATGGTTATTAATGCATGGGGGCATGTGATGCTCCAACATCTAATAAAGGCAAGATCTATTTGTACATAGAAATTGCTCTTTTCTTTTGCAAATATTTTCAGGTCAAGCAGTGATGATGAATTGTGAAGCTGTTTAGATCTTTTTGTCGATTCGTGATGATGCATTACGAAGCGGATTGAGTCAATCCTTTTCCTAATTAATGATGGTGGATTACGAAGTTGATCAGGGCAATCAAATCAAAATCCTTCGAGCTAATCAGACCGAGCTTCGGAGGTATCTTCAAAACTAATCAGACCGAATTTTGGAGATCGTTAACAATCCGACTGGAGCCAACAAAGCCGATTACACTGAGCTTTGGACGTGACCAGATTCAAGCCAAGGTTGAAGGCGTGTCAGTAGGCCACTTTAACATTAATCGTTTACACAATTAATGATAAAGTGTGGGGGCAAACTGTTGATGCGCGTTTTTATGCCCCCACCTAATCCAATGATGATACGAGGAAATGGAATGAAAGGTTAATGCTACCTAGAAGTCTTTTAATCCAAGGATTTAAATAAAATCAATTTTAAGTGTTTGACTGGGTCGTAGCTGCGTCACGCAGCTATGTTAGACTACATGCCGTTTTTGTATTAAACGACAAGTAGCTCTAATACAGCAAGTAAGCTGCGTCACGCAGCTAACGGCTGTGTCACGCAGCTATGCTCTGTGACCTACTTATATAAATAGAGTTTTTTTTCTCACGTTGAGAACAATTCGGGACGATTTTTAAGAAACCCTAAAACGCATTGTGCGGCCAGATTCTCCTCCAAAAGCTCTTTTGAGTTCGTTTGAAGGAGAATTGCCCTTAGAGATCAATTTTAGGTGAACTAAACTAAAAAAAGAGAGAAAATTAAGAGAGAAAAGAGTGAATATTTAAAATCCTTGGTGACGAAGCTTCTGGATCACCGTAACCTTCGTTCGCTAAACCATTTACAATCCTCAATCTGAGGATTAGGTAATTTCTTAACACCTTTTGTGTTTCTATTCGTTGATTATCTATTTTATTGTTGTTTTAGTAGTTTAGTCTTAGCTAGATTGCATTCTGCTCGTTTTTGGTCATTTGAGGTAGTCTTGAATCATATTTAAATAAAAAACGCTTTAAACAAACAATTTAAAAACAGAATTCGGACCAGAGCAGTTGCGTCACCCATCCAGTAGATCCATAACGGAACTGGCAGTTGCGTGACGGAACTGTTCATGTCCAAAAAATCGTTTCTTTACCCAGAAAAGCCACGTCACGCAGCTATCGGCTGCATCACGCAACTGTTCTTCCAAAGAACAGCTGCGTGACTCGACTGTTCTAGGGTCCAGAAACAATTTTATTCTTTCGAAAAAAAAATAAAGTTTGTACAAAAATAAAATTTAATTTTTCCAATAAATCCGAAAATGACCAATTATGAACAGATTGTAATTTAATTAAGTTTAGAATATTAAAATGTAATTATGCATGATTTTGGGTTTTTGGTTTTGGGATTTTGATTTCGAATCGGGTAGAATGTATTTTTAGGTTCGGTTTGTGGCCCGCCTTTAACCATAAGGCAAGAGAAGGTCTTTTATTTATTTTGATTTAACTGCTTTGACTTGGATGATTTGGATGAGTATGAATGTGATACTTAGATTTGATTGGGACGATTAAATAATTTTCCATATAAGAACTCGGTTCGATTCATTCGGGTTGGGTTTAAATAAATAAATTGGCTTTCCTAACTAAAATAAATTAGAAATTGTAGGTTAAAAGAGGCCGGATTTTTCCCCGCGTCGGCTTCCAACGGGCCGGCGTACCCAATTCCCTTACCCAGAATCGCCTTGGTGTGCTTGACCAGTTTTCTAAATAATTAGGCCTTTAATAGAATTGGGTTTAAAATAGAGTCACTTTTTAAAATAAAATTGGAAAACGGTCCCATTGTCGAAAAAAATGTGTGGCGACTCAAAATGTTTTATAAGACCGATTTATCAGCATCGCATCCTAAGTGTTTTGTCACCATTGTTCATAAATCACTTTTTCCAAATCAAAACGAAAAGTGGCAGTTTTTCATATCGCTCGGGGGCGAGGCGAAAACAGTGAGTAGCCCCGATGTTTTTCAAGCTGAATGGCATCACCTGGCAGCAAAAAGTACCAAACTCCATAACGAATATTGTCTTGACATTGTCCAATAATGCTATGAGAATCTGGTTATACCCTGCGAATCCATCCATAATGGAGTAACATCCCATCATTGCTGCACTGTTAGTTAGGATATCAATATGAGGGAGAGAAAAATCATCCTTCGATGATGCTTTGTTCAGATCCTTGTAGTCCACACACATTCTGACCCTTCCATCTTTCTTAGGAACTGGACTATGTTCGCCAACCATTCTGGATAGTGAACCACTTCTAAAAGTCCTGCGTCTATCTGCTTGGTCACTTCTTCTTTAATCTTCTCGGCCCACTCTGGTCTTAACCTTCTTCTCTTTTGCTTCACTGTCTTGGCTCTAGGATGCAGAGGAATTGTGTTCTTAGCTATAGACCTGTCTATCCCTGGCATGTCCTCATAACTCCATGCAAAACCTTCATTTTTGTCCACGAGTAGACTTTAAATTTTGTGTTTAACTCTGGCATTAGGTTTGGCCCAATTAATAAAATTCGCGAGTTATCTTTTGTGCCGATATTAAATTCAAGCATGCATGATGAGTTAACGTCAAATATGTGCATGTGCTTATATACTCGATGAATGGAACTATCAGGAGAGACATCAAACAAGTACGCAAAATTAAAGTTCATTTCATTAAATAACATGGACAGTTCATTACAATCAGATTCATCTCTAACAGAAATAGACACATCAGTAGAGGCTTCAGCTTTCTCAAAGCTTTCCTCGATACAGGCCCTTATTATTTTCAGAACTTGCTCAGTAGGGTCCTCTTCTTCTTTGTTGGTGCTTGCTTTCTCTTTATTGTCTTCCTCTTCCATGACCTAGGCAGCTTGTCACTCTTTTTATTCTTCTTTCTTCTTTTCTTCCTCCTCGGCCGTATGTGGCCCTTCAACCCCCTCTTGCTTGAGTTCTCTTACTTCTTCTTTTTGCTCTTCCTCTGATTCAGACTTTGTTTCCTTGGGCTCAACCGCCAAGATGTCAATCACATAAGCAAAAATTTCAAGACAGGGGTACGTCTTTCCTTTATTCTCAAAAGGCTCAATCGGTAAGCGCAGAGAGGAATGCTCACTCAAACGGACGAATTTTCCATCCATATCTAACCAGCCATATGTGTTTAATGTTGTGCTTCCAATTTTGTACCCCAGGCCCATGCGGTTTCTCTGAGTGTGGATTTCAGGTAGCTCTGTAATGCCTTGCTAATGCTTTCCCAGCCCTTTCCCTTCTTCGTAGTTCATTCTCTTCATGATGTCAAAGACATTGGGCCCTATGTCAGTGCTCAAAACAACAATATGAAAGTCGGTCCATGGGAGGATTACTTGCTTGTCCACATTAAGCGTAGCTACACTCCTTTTGCTGGCCGCAGGAATGGTGATGACTTCACCATTGAAAGGAAAATTTATCTTTTGGTGTAGTGTTGATGGTACTCCTCCCAAGGAATGGTATTATGGGCGCCCCAAGAGCAGGGCGAATGTTGGGGGATGTCAATTATAATGAATTCACTCTCCTTTTCTATTGGTCCCATCTTGACCATAATTTTAAAAATGCCCTCCAATTGTCTTTTGGAGTCATCGTAAGCTCTAATCACAACATCAGAAGGTTCCAAATCTAACAATTCCATTTTGAACTTGGAAAACAGCTTCAAAGGACACACATTCAGGGCTAACCCATCAGCTATCATCACATTTCTAGTAACTCTCCCTCTAACCTCTGCTTTAATGAACAATGCTTTGGTGTGATTCCTTCCTTCGGGAGGAAGTTCACCATCAGAAAAAGTGATAGTGAGGGGATTATGCTGGACTATCCCTACAAAATTGGCTAGAGAAACAGATAATGAAATAGGAAGCTCCACCATTGCTTTTAGTAGAGCTTCTTGGTGTTGTTCTGATGATACTAACAAGTCCCACATGCTTACATTTGCATAAGTTCTCTTCATTTGTTTAATCAAAGCATCGTCTTCGGTCTCAATTTTCACACAACCGATAAGCTTGCCTTTTCTTTTTCATCCTAATGCTTGATCATATTGGGCTGATAGATCCGATCACTTCGGGCCATGTGGCTTACATTTCTTGCTTCTTCCTCTTCCTCATTTCTCCATATGTCCAGAGTAACGAGATGCACAACTACTTCATCTTCACTTTTGATCCATGCTTCCTCACCTTGCCCCAACCATTCCTCATCACTGTCCCAAACATTCAGCATCATAACATAGATCTGTTCTAACAGCAACTCCCTCTCTCTTTCCTCCTCCTCTTCCTCAAATTCGGCCAGCACCTCCTCGGGGCCTTTCCAGACTTAACCATATACAAGTTCTTAGGAGGTGCCACGTTTTTGAAACTAGGAAGTGGATTAGTCCTCATGCTAGGCCTTGATTTTTCAGGATTGGTCACTTTGCCATCATCTATTAGATTCTAGATCTCATGCCTTAAATGCAAGCAATTATGAGTCGTGTGGCCCTTGCTCTGATGGAAATGGCAATAAACATTTTGATCAAAATTCTTTGGCAGAATTATCAGAAGAGGTCTTGGTGCAAGCGGTCATAATAAACCCACAGATTTAACTTTCTCAAAGACTCTAGAGAGAGGAGTGCCAAAATTGGACAACCTTCTCATGGGCACGTTGATTGCTCTCAGATCTAGAGTGGCGGCTGTGGTGTTCTTGTTGGTGCTTGGGGTCTTGGCTGACGAATTTGACCCTTAGAACCCAGATCTATTGAAATTTTCGGCATGGTTCCCATACTTCTTATCCTCTCTAAATTTATCTTCGATGATGGTCCCCACCTCTTATACTTGAGAAAACTCAATCAATGGCATGTAATATAACTTCTCAGGGAAAATTCTCAGAGTCCCCTTTATAAAGATCATAATATGCTCCTTGGTATCTGGATGGTTCTTCATTTGTGTGACCTTGGCTCTCCACTTAGCCATATAGTCTATAAAGGTCTTGTCTTGTTTCTGCACAGTTGCTTCTAAATCTCTCAAATTAACGCTCATTTAGAGATTGTAAGCGTATTCTTAGAGGAAGACCGTGGTAAGCTCATTCCAATCTCTTCTCACTTTCTTATCGAGATTATAGTACCAAGTTTAGGCAAATCCTGTTGAGGACATTAAGAACATCTTCAAAATTTCCCTTGACGGTAGATCCGCCAATTCCATGATCGACTTATATTGCATGATTAGGGTCACCATTTTCGTCATACTTGGCCACTGAAGGGTGCTTTTCGCAAGTGTACGAAATCGCAACAAGTAATATAGAGTAAGAGAGTATCGTATCCACAGGATTACCAAAATTATGTTAACCTATTATTATTTAAACGATAATAAGAGAGAGTTGCTATAAAGAAAAATTTAACATAAAAAAAAAAGAAAGAGATCAAGCACAAAAATTTAGGTGAAAAGAAATCAGGGAATTAAACTACTAGGGAATTTGATTTCACTTAATTCTATCCAGCTTATTTTATTAGTTCATTAATCAATTTTAATTGTTCAAGTAGGAGAAACAACCCTAGAGTCACTAACAAGCTCTCCCGATGTATTGTTAGCTATTCTAATCTAGTATAATTACCTATCTTTCAATAGTGAAATCAAACATAAATCAGATCCTTGGGTTTTGTGGTTGTTTTATGAGTTCACAACTTAATAATTATTAACTTATGAAAACCCCCCTTGAGTCAAACCATATAGCTTCCGCGTCAAGTTATTATTCTCAAGTAAATTATTATCTTTTTCATATCAATAACCCTTCTCCCGATAGCGATTATTGAAATAACTCAATCCAGGGCAAATTTTCTGCTTGGAAGCTTTAAGCACAATAATAATTTATAACGAGAACAAAGAAAAATAAATCTAATATTATAACTGGAATCGAATTAAGTTACATCAAATCCCTAGTATAAGAGTTTAGCTGGACATAGTAATTAAATAAACTCAATCATACTTGAATCAATCATCATACTTAAAGACAATAATGAAAAGAAAGACAAGATGAAGGGTTTAGAAATAAAAACTGAATCACAGCTATGTTGATGGCTTCCTTGAATCTTGGCACAAATATTGGATGCTTGAAGTCTTTGAGAGAGAGAGAATTATGTAAAGAATTGCACAAAAACGAGATCCCCAGCACTGAGAAGTTTCGCTCTTTATATAGAGCTCCTGAAGGTAAGTCTGACTCCTTTTAGGAAATAGAATCCTTATTTAGTGCAAAATCTTCTATAGGAGATCATGACTGTTTAGGCTTTTGATTTCTTCTTAATTAGGACTCCTTTCTCTCCCAAAATAGGTCTAGGTCTTGTTTAGTATGTTTAGGAAACTCTACGAGGCGGGCCCATGTGAGGAAAAGATGGATTTGCGTATTTAGTTCACGCTTGTTCTGTCTGCGTAGCACGGGCGTGCCATTGTGCACGGGCTAGGTGTGCTTAAGTCTGGAAGTCTGGCTAGTGAAGCACGGGGTGTGCTAGGCAAGCACACCCTAATGAATCCTTGAGGCACGGGCGTGCCACTTAGCACAGGCAGGGCGTGCTTGCTTCTGCCACTCCAGCCTAGAATTATCATGGGCTTGCTAGGCTTGACACGCCCTAATCCTATTTTGGCACGGCCGTGCTTTTTGGCACCACCCTGGCCGTGCTCTCTTCTGTCTCTCCCTTGATTTCTTTAGCTTCTAGCACGGTTGTGCCTTCTAGCACGACCTGGGTGTGCTAGAGGCTGAGTGTCTTGCCTTGTAAAGTTCTTTTCTGTGCCAAATTCTGTGAATACCCAAATTTTGAGGCTCAAAGAGCCAGTTTTTCCGGACTGCAAACAGTCCGGCCGGGCCGGAGGCCATTCAGAAAGTTCACCGGAGTATGCCAATATGGTACTTAAAACGTCCGAAAAATTACGAGGATCACGGAACTGGTCTCGAAATATTTTTTGGAGGTCCGGAACTCCCGAAAAAAAATCCGAAACAAAAAATAGCAGAACCATCGGCCTCAGGCGGCCCAGGTCGCCGAGCTCCGGCGGCCCAGCCGCCGAAACAGTCTGTTTTTGCCTATAAATGCAGGCCCGGTGTGACCTTTCAACTCACTCAGTCTGTGTTGACGGACGCTCCTTCTCTCCTACGCTCCTTGCGATTCTTTACTGCTTTTCTGCATTTTAGTTTTGCTTTAATTGCTTTCTTGCTTATTTAAGTGGTCATTAAAATCAAATTAATTAATATTCCCTTAACGAGGGGCTTAACCTGGAGTTAAGAAGCGGTCGACGATTAAATCAGGTACATGAACTAAACTCTGCCTATTTAATTTTAGCACTTCATGCATGCTTCTCTTCTACTCCTAATAACTCTACAACGGCATAAATGCATCCATGTCATCATTAAGCAAACAAATTGCTTCAAGTAAATAAATTTAAGCTAAATGCCCGGTTAATTAATAATCGTGGTATTAAAGCCTAAATCCGACAATATTGGCTTAAAATACCTAGTTAATTAAATGGCTATGGTATAATTGCCTTTATTTCGAACAGTCCTGCTTAAGTCCAATTAATCAATAATTGAGACTAAAAAGTTTTAATTAAACACGTTTTTGTCTTGGCAATACATTTCCTACATTGCAATTCAAGTAACCACTTTTGGCAAACAAATTGCCTATAAGTGAGATTAATCTTTTTTTAGCGACAAATCGCTTAAATCACAATTTTTGGCTAAAAGCCTTCAAACAATTGCTTTTTGGCAAATAGATTGCCTTAAGTCAATCAATTTTGGCGATAATCGCCCAATCACCAACTTTTTGGCAATAAATTGCCTAAATCAACTTATTTTGGCAAAAAGCCTTAAAATCAATCAATTTCGGCGACAATCGCCTAAATCACAACATTTTTGGCAATAATTGCCTAAATCAATCTTTTTGGCTAAAAGCCTTAAAATCAACATTTTTGGCATCAAATGCCTAAAAATCAATCAATTTTCAGGCAAAATGCCTAAACAAAATGCACAAAGCATACACACACTCATGCATAAAGCATCCCCATTCAAAGCCTTCTAAAAGAGGCCTATCGAACTATGTGGACTTTGATCTTCCATTCAAACGGAAGTACGTAGGCACGTTAGGGATTTAAGCCCGAGCGGCAAGTCGAAATCACACAAACATTTTCATTGGTTCAATTATTTCATTCACCCTGCAAAAGCATTCATTCATAGGTTAGTTCATCAGCATGACATAGTCTCGGGATCCATCTCGGGTTCGTAGACCATGCTTTAACATTGGGTTAGTTGATCTAGCATTTAGGTTAATTAAAATCGGAGTCACTTAGGGTTTTTTCCTAGTTTACCCTAAAATAATTAAACAAGGTGGCGACTCATACATTCACATGCATTTCTGCCCTTAGTCACATGCATTCATATGCCTATGATGTTTGGGGAGGGGTTCACAGTTTGGCGACTCTGCTGGGGATTATACTTATGTAATCTTTTTGCATAAAAGTGGACTACAATTGCTGTGTAAACTAACCAGCCCTTCTTTAGGGTTTTATTTTACTATGCGTTGTTTTGCAGGGTACCTTAACATTGAATCAAGTATTCTTTCTTTAAGAATACGGATAAGGAGAATTTGAACTTGATTGTACAACTAAATTAAATCATTTTAAATTGTTGATTTATTTGCACGATTGAGAATCCTTTTCTCCATTGCATAAAAAATGAATTTCAAATGAATTTCTTCTCTCTCTGTTCAAACTTCTGAGTCTGGATAACAAGTAGCGCTGATCGGCAGGTCTCATTGATTATGTCGACGGACAGCCAAAGCGTCCTCCCTGTTACCGAAGGCCATCCCTAATCCTTTTTGGGGATGGCCCATGGGCATGCGTACTGTTGGACCCACGCAAAACTCTTTGTTTCACATGTGGTTAGGTATATCCATGCTCAAGGTTCAAGGGTCCCTTTATAAGCCGATTCTCTATTTGTGTCATAGCCTATAGAACCTATCCCTTAGGACTGTATGCACCCAATGATCTGAATCATATCATGAACAGATTATGACGTGATGTTGTGCGCATTCATGACATGTCATCACATTAAGAGGAACACAAAACACCCTTCTTTAATCATGCACAGTTGGACAAAGAGTCGATCCATCTCACATCAGTTACCCTGATACACCAACCACCATACTTAATCCAGCTACCCTTATCCTTACAGGTACCCAATATCCGAGTGCCAACATCAGTGCTAGCCACACCTACAGTACTGACACCAGCTTCACCAGCTACACCAGTCTCACCTACAACTCCGACAACCCCACCTGCACCAATGGCATCACTCACCGACATCCAAACCCTCATCGAACAACTGGAGGCCAGAATGAATGAGGCATTGGCTGCCCAAAGGACTGCGCTGATAGCTGAGCTGGGCAATGGTAATGGAAATGGGGCTTCGGCCGGGGGAAGTGGACCTGCTGCCTCCAATCAGGGTCCTACTGCTGAACCAACAAACCCTACCCTAAACCTGGATGATGTGCCCTCCAAAACTGCTTCTGAGCTGGAAGCTCAGAGAATGAGAGAGAAACTAGAACTCCTGGAAAGATCTATCACTGCTCTCAAAACCCACAAGGAAGTGGTGGACATGGACTCTGTCCTTATTCCCTGAAGCAAGACTGCCCACAAAATTCAAGATGCCTAACATGGACAAATTTGATGGAACTACTTGTCCTAAAACCCACCTGAAAATGTATGTGGGTGCCCTTAACCCATTTGGATTGAGCAGCGAGCTCCTTGCTCAGTTGTTCCAACAATCCCTGACTGGTGCCGCTCTGAGGTGGTTTGTTAGCCTGGATCGGTCTAAGCTGAAGACCTGGGAGGACATTTGCAATGCATTTAATTCCCAATATCACTATAATATGGAGGTGGATGTTACTCGAAGGGAACTAGAAACCACCAAACAGAAAAACAATGAACCCTTTTCCTCGTTCCTTATGAGGTGGAGGGCCAAGGCCGCCCAAATGATTAACCGGCCTTCAGAACAAGAACAGGTAGACATAATAATAAAGAACTTGCAGCTCGTCTACCAGCAACAACTACAAACCCAGTATCTACCAACGTTTCAGTCGCTCATTGCCACTGCTACGAAAGTAGAAAATCTGATTCAAATGGGGCAACTGAAAGAAGACTCAGGAACCTCCAAATATAAGAAACCCAGCCAACCTGGCAAAGTCCATAAAGTGGCAAGCATCACCCCCACCAACCCTTTACGTGTGGGGAATATGAGAAATGGCAATCAGTCTAGAAGAACTTATACTGATCTCGGGATGCCAATCCTTTTGGTTTTCCGAGAGGCTGTAAAGGCCAACTACATCAAGCCTTTGGAAGCAAGGCCACCTCCCAATCCGTTACCAAGGAACTATAGGGCTGATGAATACTGTGAATATCATCAGGGATATGGGCATAAGACTGAAGCATGCTGGACACTCAAAAACCGCATCCAGGATTTGGTGGATAACAGTTCAATTATTCCCAGAAGCAAGCCTAACATTAGCACTAACCCCTTACCAAATCACGGGGTAAATGCTATAATGGCTGACCAGGAATTGATCGATCCTTTCGAATTATTCCTAGAAATGAATAACATCTGTGTCCTGGATCTGAATGACCTAACTAAAGAGGTCGACGCCATCACCAGGAGCGGAAGGCAATATGAACCATTGGTCCTGGATAAAATTCAAAATAAGCCCTACCAGAGGGTGTGAATACCTAAATTTTGAGGCTCAAAAAGCCAGTTTTCCCGGTCGCGGCGGCTGCAGTCGCCCTTAAAGGCCATTTATTTTGAGGCTCGAAGAGCCAGCTTTCCCGGATTGCAAGCAGTCCGGCCGGACCGAAGGCCATTTTGGAAGTTTACCGAAAGTATGCCAATATGGTACTTGAAACGTCCGGGACGTCGCGAGGATCGCGGAACTGGTCCCGGAATATTTTTTGGAGGTCTAAAACTCCCGAAAAAGCCTCCGGAACAAAAAAGGAAAAGAAAGGGGAAAAGGCGCACATGTCCGCCCGCGGGGGTGGGCATGCCCGCCCAGGCCAGGCGGGCATGCCCGCCAAGCATGGCGGGCGTGCCCGCCCAGACCAGGCGGGCATCCCCGCCCTCGAAGGCGGGCAGGGGCGCCCGGGATCACGTTTTCTCCTATAAAAAATGGCTCTGGGGCTCCGTTTTGAGACACTCAGTCTGTGTTAACGGACGCTCCTTCTCCCTACGCTCTTTGCGATTCTTTACTGCTTTCTTGCATTTTTTAATTTTAGTTTTATTTTATTGTTGTGATACTTGGTCACTTAAAATTAAATTAAAATTAATTCCCTTAACGAGGAGCTTAACCTGGAGTTAAGAAGCGGTCGACGATTAAATCAGGTACATGAACTGAACTCTGCCTATTTAATTTTAGCACTTCATGCATGCTTCTTTTCTATTCCTAATAATTCTACAACTGCATAAATGCATCCATGCCATCATTAGGCAAACAAATTGCCTCAATTAAATAAATTTAGGCTAAATGCCCGATTAATTAATAATCGCGGTATTAAGGCCTAAATCCGACAATATTGGCTCAAAACACCTAGTTAATTAATAGCTATGGTGTAATCGCCTTTATTTCAAACAAATCCTGCTTAAGTCCAATTAATTAATAATTGTGGCTAAAAGCCTTAATTGATCACGTTTTGGCAACAAGTTGCCTATAATTAAATCGATCTTTTGGCAAAATGCCTTAAAATTAATCAACTTATTTTGGCAAAAAGCCTTAAATCAATCATTTTGGCGACAATCGTCCAATCAACATCATTTTGGCAATCAAATTGCCTAAATCACTCTTTTAGGCTAAAAGCCTTAAAATCAATCATTTTGGCGACAATCGTCTAAAATTAATCATTTTTGGCAATGATTGCCTAAATCAATCTTTTTGGCTAAAAGCCATTAAAATCAACATTTTGGCATCAAATGCCTAAAAATCAATCAATTCTTTGGCAAAATGCCTAAACAAAATGCACAAAGCATACACACACTCATGCATAAAGGATCCTCATTCAAAGCCCTCTAAAAGAGGCCTATCGAACTACGTTGACTTTGATCTTCCATTCAAACGGAAGTACGTAGGCACGTTCGGGATTTAACCCCGGGCGGCAAGTCGAAATCACATAAACATTTTTCATTAGTCCAATTACCTTGCAAAGCATTCATTCATTGGTTAGTTTATCACATGACATAGTCTCGGGATCCATCTCGGGTTTGCATACCATGCCTTAGACATTGGGCTAATTAATCTAGTAACTAGGTTAATCAAAATTGGAGTCACTTAGGGTTTTTTCCTAGTTTACCCTAAAACAATTAAACAAGGTGGCGACTCATACATTCACGTGCATTTCTTCCTTTAGTCACATGCATTCATATGCATTGATATTTGGGGAGGGGTTCACAGTTTGGCGACTCTGCTGGGGACTATTAATTATGTAATCTTTTTGCATAAAAGTGGACTACAATTGTTGAATAAATTAACCTGCCCTTCTTTAGGGCATTACTTTACTATGCTTTGTTTTGCAGGGTACCTTGACATAAATCGAGTGTTCTTTCTTTAAGAATACTCGATGAGAGGAAATTTGAACTTAAGTGACAAATTTGATTAAGACATTTAAATTTGTTGATCTATTTGCACGAGTGAGAATCTTTTTCTCCATTGCATAAAAAAAATGAATTTCAAATGAATTTCTTCTCTCTCTGTTCAAACTTCTGAGTCTGGATAGCAAGTAGCGCTGATCGGCAAGTCTCTTTGATTATGTCGACGAACAGCCAAAGCATCCTCCCTGTTACCGCAAACCGCCCCTAATCCTTTTGGGGGTGGCCCATGGGTATGCGTACCGCTGGACCCACGTGAAACTCTTTGTTTCACATGTGGTTAGGTATATCCATACTCAAGGTTCAAGGGTCCCTTATAAACCGATTCTCTATTTGAGTCATAGCCTATAGAACCTACCCTTTAGGACTGTATGCACCCAATGATGTGAATCATATTCATTAAATGGTTTATGGCGTGTTGTTATGCGCATTCACGACATATCATAGGCATGGGATAAACACAAAGAGAGCAGAAAAACACCCTTTTACTTTCAGTCATGCACAGTTGGACAAAGAGTCAATCTACCTCATATCAGTTACCTGATACACCAACCACTGTACCTAATCCAGCTACCCTTATCCTTACAGGTGCCTACAATCCGAGTACCTACCCAAGTGCCGATCACACCTACGGTGATATCGCCAGCTTCACCGGTTTCACCAACTACACCAACCTCACTTACAACTCCAACAACCCTACCTGCACCAATGGCATCACTTGCTGACATCCAAACCCTCATTGAACAACTCGAGGCCAGAATGGAGGCCAGAATGAATGAGGCATTGGCCGCCCAAAGGATTGCCCTGATAGCTGAATTGGGTAATGGTAATGGTAATGGAAATGGGGCTTCCGCTAAAGGGAGTGGACCGGCTACCTCCAATCAGGGACCTGCTGCTGAACCGACAAACCCCGCCTTTAACCTGGATGATGTGCCTTCCAAAACTGCTTCTGAGCCGGAAGCTCAGAAAATGAGGAAAAAACTGGAAACCACCAAAAAGAAAAACAATGAACCCTTTCCCTCGTTCCTTACGAGGAAAAGGACCAAGGTCGCCCAAATGATCAACCGGCCTTCTGAGCAAGAACAGGTAGACATAATCATAAAGAACCTGCAGCCTGTCTACCAACCACAATTACAAACCCAATACTTACTGACCTTCCAGTCGCTCATTGCCGCTGCTACAAAGGTAGAGGGTTTAATTCAAATGGGGCAGCTGAAAGAAGACTCAGGCTCCTCAAAATACGAGAAGCCTAGCCAAACTGGCAAAGTTCGTGAAGTGGCAAGCATCACCCCCACGAATCCTTTACGTGTGGGCAATTTGAGAAATGGCAATCGTCCAAGAAGGACATATACTGATCTCGGGATGCCAATCCTTTTGGTTTTCCGAGAGGCTGTCAAGGCCAACTACATCAAGCCCTTGGAAGCAAGGCCGCCACCCAACCCTTTACCAAGAAACTACCGAACCAATGAATATTGTGAATATCATCAGGGTCATGGGCACGAGACTGAAGCGTGCTGGACGCTTAAGAACCGCATCCAAGACCTGGTGGACGACGATTCAATCATCCCAAGAAGTGAGTCAAACATTAGCACTAATCCCTTACCAAATCACGGGGTAAATGCTATTGTTTCTGACCAGGAATTGATCGATCCTTTCGACCTATTCCTAGAAATGAATGACACCTGTGCCCTGGACCTGAATGACTTATCCGAAGAGGTAACAACCGAGCTGGAACCGGAAGACTTCATGCAGCCTAGTCTCTTTGACGAGGTTGTGGTTATCACCGGAAATGAAGGGAATCGAGACTTACTCAACCTGATCAAGCCAAGCGGAGGACCTCTCACCAACTGGTACGCCGAGGAGGATCGCACTGCTGATAGACCCCCTCCCGAGTCAAGCCTAGTACCAGAGTCTGTAATCAAGTCCTGTACTGAGTCCGAGTCTGACCCCGAGTCTGAAACCGAGTCAGAGCCCAGTTCCAGTTCTGAGTCGTCTGCGTCGGATCTAGAAGATCCAGATTTCAAATTTGATGTATTCTTTGAAGATGATTCCGTCATAATTAATAAAGGCTTGCAAATTCTTGATTACCCTGCATGTCTATCTTTCCAAGCATTTCCAAGCAAAAATAATCAAGTAAATGAAATAAAAAATGAAAAGGAAAAAATAGTAATTGGCAAGGAAGAAAATGAACATACATACATTGCATCTGATTGCATGAACAGGGAACAGGTCAGTGAATGTTTGAAGAAATTTGTTGATTGCTTCATGTGGAAAGCAAGTGACATCACCGGAATTGACCCAGCAATAGTGGTGCACAAGATTCCAGTATACCCTGAGGCTAAGCCAGTGAAACAGAAGCTAAGAAGGCTGAAGACAGAATGGTCCTTGAAGATCAAGGAGGAAGTTGCCAAGCAACTGGAGAACAAGTTTATAGAGCCCATTGCTTACCCGACATGGTTAGCAAACATTGTGCCGGTTTCTAAGAAGGATGGAAAAGTCAGAATGTGTGTGGATTATCGGGGATTTGAATAAAGCATGTCCGAAGGACGACTTTCCCCTGCCGCATATTGACTTGCTGGTGGACCGAATGGCTGGACACGAGATGGTCTCCTTGACTGATCTTGCTGTCGGTTATAATCAAATAATGATGCATGGGCCAGATAAAGAGAAAACGACGTTCATCACAGAATGGGGAACTTACTGCTACAGGGTCATGCCTTTGTGGGCTCAAAAATGCCGGGGCAACTTATCAAAGAATGGCAACGACCATCTTCCATGACATGATTCACCAAGAAGTAGAAGTATACGTTGACGATATGGTTGTTAAATCGAAAACAGCCGAAGAACATACAACAGCACTTGAGAAGTTCTTCCTTAGACTTTGAAAGTACAATTTAAAGCTCAATCCGGCAAAATGTCTGTTTGGAGCTGCATCCGGAGTGTTTCTGGGGCATATGGTAAGTTGGAAGGGCATAGAGATTGACCCTTCGAAAGCCAAGGCCATTCTGGAAATGCCAGCACCGAGAACGGAAAAAGAAGTCCGAGGTCTCCTAGGAAGGCTACAGTACATCAGCCGGTTCATCTATCAGTTGGCCGATACTTGTGGTCCGATTTTCAAACTACTTAGGAAAGGAGTAGCAGTCAAATGGAATGAGGATTGTCAGGCGGCTTTCGACCAAGTCAAGCAATACCTGCTATCCCCGCCTGTTTTACAACCACCAAGGCTAGGAAAGCCTTTGCTACTGTACCTGTCTGTGACAGAAGAAGCAATGGGTGCCATATTAGCTCAACAAGCAGAAGATACAAGGATAGAAAATGCCGTGTATTACCTTAGCAAGAGGATGCTGGAATATGAGTTGAAATACAACAAGATAGAGAAGTTGTGTCTGGCTCTAGTCTGGGCCTGTACCAAGCTGCAACACTACCTCTCGTCTTACACTACACACGTAATCTCTGAATCGAACCCCTTGAAATTCCTTATGGAAAGGCCGGTTCTTGACTGTAAGATGGCAAAGTGGGTGTCAGTGCTTGCGGCTTATGATTTAAAGTTTGTACAACGTAAGGCAGTAAAAGGCGGGGCCTTGGCTGACCTATTAGCAGAATTACCGGTCAAAGACCAAATGCCGGAGGTAGAGTTCCCCGACGAAGACCTGTTAAACTTGGAAAGTCAGGTCTGGGAGATGTACTTCGATGGAGCTTCGAACTACCATGGAAATGGGATTGGAGTTGTATTCAAAACTCCTTGTGGAGAATACATCCCAATTGCAGTTAAACTAGACTTGACTGTACCAATAATGAGGCCGAATACGAAGCCTGCATCAAGGGGTTAGAAGCAGCCTTGGAAAAAGAGATAAAAGTCCTCAGGGTTTTCGGAGATTCCAACCTGATAGTCTCCCAGGCTCTAAGGAAGTGGAAAATCAAGGAAGAGCGTTTGGTTCCTTACCTACAACGCTTAGACGAATTGGCTCAACAATTTGAGGAATTATCTTTCCACTACCTGCCGCGAGCCAAAAATCAATTCGCTGATGCCCTGGCCACTTTGGCCTCCATGGTTAATGTGGAAAGAGACCAAGTTATTCGGCCCCTGACAGTTAGGCTTCAGAAACAGCCAGCACACATCATGCATTTGGTAGATGACAAGCCTTGGTTTTGGGATATACAAAATTACCTTCAGAACGAAGCCTACCCGGAGGGATCCACCAAAACTGATCAACGGACATTAAGACAGTTAGCGTCTGGATACTTCCTTACTGGGGGAATTCTGTATAAAAGAAGTTGGAACGGCTTGCACCTAAGGTGCGTTGGTGAAGAGGAGGCTCAAACCATTATGGATTCCGTGCATAATGGGGAATCTGGGTCACACATGCATGGGATAGCCTTGGCTCGGAAAATCATGAACCTAGGTTATTACTGGTCAACTATGAATGCGGATTGTGTGAGGCACGCGCGGAAGTGCCATGAGTGCCAAATTTTCGCTAAGCTGCAAAAACGGCCTCTGGTCAATTTAAATCCAATTGCTTCACCGTGGCCTTTTGCAACTTGGGGCATAGATGTAATTGGAAAAAATCCACCCGAAAGCCTCTAATGGCCATCAGTTTATCCTGGTCGCTGTAGATTATTTCACCAAATGGATTGAGGCAGCTTCCTTTTCAGTTTTGAACGCCAAGAAGGCAGTGCAGTTTGTACGTGCCAACATCCTTTGTCGGTACGGAACACCATTCGAGATCATTACTGATAACGGGTCTCATTTTCAAGGCGAATTCGCTGACCTCTTAAAGCAAAAGAAGATTCAACATCATAAGTCCTCACCCTATCGCCCACAAACAAATGGGGCCGTTGAAGCTGCGAACAAGGCTATAAAAGTCATTTTGCAAAAGACAGTTCAGAAACATAGGGCATGGCATGAACAATTACCAAATGTTTTGTGGGGATACAGGACTTCTATCAGAACGCCTACTGGGCAACTCCGTATTCTTTGGTATATGGTATGGAAGCAGTACTGCCTATTGAGCTGGAAGTTCAGCCGGCAAGAATTATCCGGGAAAGCCAGATCAACGAAGCAGATTGGGCTGAGAATTATCATTTACAACTCTTGGGAATGGATGAGAAGCGATTGCAAGCGATCCACCAAGCTCAAGTTTACCAAAGAAGAATGGCGCGGCATTTTAACAAGAAGGTTAAAGACCGGAAACTCGAAGAAGGTTGTTTGGTCCTGAAAGAAATTAGACAGCCAATCCTGGACCCACGTGGGAAGTTTCGTCCTCATTGGGCTGGACCCTACGTATTGAAGAAAATATTATCAGGCGGAGCCGTTATTTTGACTGATTTGGATGGCTTGGAATTCACTAATCCATGTAATTTAGATCAGTTAAAAAGATATTTTGTGTAACTGTAATCATTGCATAATGTAAGATGAACTACATTAGACCTGATTTTCTTTGGAAAAAAGAAATTATATATATCGGAGATATGTAGGCAGCCCTCTTTGGGCGCGGTCTAAACATTAAAAAAAAAAAAAAAGCATTTTCATAATTCTTTCTTCTTTGCCGATAATAAAAAAAAAAAGAGAAGACAAAAGAAAAAAAAAAGAAAAGAAAACCCGCTAAGCCGAAAACCCGAAAGGGCGGCTTAGGCAAAAGTCGGGGCCCGCTAAGCTGAAAACCCGAAAAGGGCGGCTTAGGCAAAAAAGGGTAGCTTGCTAAGTTGAAAACCCGAAAGGGCGGCTTAGGCAAAAGTTAGAGCTTGAATAAATAAAGTTGGATGATGCTTGGAAAGTTTAAAAGACAAATACATTTATAATTAAAGCAAGCAGTTCAAGTCAAGCAGAAGGCAAAAAGTCCAATAAATAATAAAGTTTAAGTCAGAGTCTCAAATAAAAAGCCAAAAAAGCAAAATATCCAAAAATCCAAAGCCAACACAGAAAGTAAAAAAAAAAAAAACAACAATAAAGTCCAAAAGCCTATAGGAGTCTAAGTGTCCCGCCTCCTCCGTGCAGCAACATCCTCCGAGTCATCCCTAGCTGTTAAACTCCGCTCCACCTCGCCTGTCTTAGGAGTCAGCACAATCTCCTCCCCAGTCCCAGCCTCATCACCAGTGTCAGTCTGAACCCAACCTTCGAGTGCACTCAGCAGTGCAGTCCTCCTCGATCTCTCAATTGGCCAGACAGTGGCAATGAACCAGGTCTGATATTCAGGAGAAGTCTGAACACCGGCAGGGTTAGGTAAAGGCCTAACCATATGATGATCTCTGACCCAAGCCCTAAGTACAGCCCAAGTAACACCCGGGGTAATGGCAGAATCAGCTGAAATGTCATCCATAAGTGGAGCAGTCTGATCTATCTCCATCTGTCTCAAAACACGCGAAGCGCAGTACCAAGTACAATGGGAAAGGCCTAAAAGGTAAACCCGGGTATGGCGGAAGCTAGCCTGGATAAAGCAGGTGATGTTGTACCAGGAGATGAACCACAGTATCTCATTTGGGCCCAACTCAATCAACCATGAAGTCCATGCGTCAATAGAAGGATATGTGGTCAAGATCCTCCGCATGCGATATTGAGAAGGGTTATAAGGAAGGGAGGTAGGAGCAGTGACCACTCGAAGATGGTCCTTCAACCGAACCTGAATAATGGATCCTTTCTATTACAAGGGAGTGAAAAATAATAACAAAACATAAAAAAAAAAGGAAGAAGGAAAATACCTGGAGAATAATGGGAGAAACTGTCCAGTCATCAAACCCTAAAGCAGCCCTGTCAAGGCTCCTAATAGTCTCGGCCAGCACAATGCCGCCAATACAACCCCTATCCTCCATTTGTCGAACCATGGGACAAAGATGCAAATCCCCAAAGCCTGGGTCTTGGTTAAACAAGAAGCCAGCTAATAAACAAAAAACCAGGGCCCGCATTCTTAGCCTCATCCGGTCTGGGTCGTCTGGGCAAGCCTCCGAAAATTCGTCAATCAGGGGCAACAAAACTGCCTTCTGGTCTCCGACAATCATAGCCCTAGCCTGTGGTCAGCTAAATTGAAACATGGTTTTCAAAAGACCTAACATGCCCAATTTTTACCTCATGCTTGACCAAAGGGGCATTGGGATCACACCCTATGATAGCACAGAACTCCTCAAAAAGAGGGCACATCTCCTCCATCATAGCCCCAAACCGAAAAACGTGGGCTTCCGGGTCCCAAAGTCTAATACAGGCCCGTAAAAATCCCAATCAACTACTACACCTCGAAGAGCAATGACAGCAGAAAGACCGTACCTCCCCAAATTGATCTTTTCGACTTTGGAGAGACTCCTAGTCCAGCTGTGCATGCTATGGTTCATCTTTAAAAGAAAAAAAGAGAGAAAAGGAGAATGAGAGAAGAAAAAGCTGAAAAAGTGCCTTTTGGCTCGATTTTCGAGAAAAGATGAGGAATAAAAAAATATATATATATATTTTCCATAAAATGGGCTGAAACAAAATCCTATTTTCTTTCAAATTTGATAATCATGCATACATGTTTTCAGTACTAACCAAGTGCAGGTACAGTCAAAGTTCAGTACCGAAATACAGGCAAAAAAAAAATTCTCAATTTGGCCCCTAAGGCCCAAAAGTTCACGTCTGGGCCCCTAAGGCCCAAAATTCACATTTTGGCCCCGAAGGCCCAAAATTCACATTTTGGCCCCTAAGGCCCAAAAGTTCACGTCTGGGCCCCTAAGGCCCAAAATTCTCAATTTGGCCCCTAAGGCCCAAAAATTCACATTTTGGCCCCTAAGGCCCAAAAGTTCACGTCTGGGCCCCTAAGGCCCAAAATTCACATTTTGGCCCCTAAGGCCCAAAAATTCTCAATTTGGCCCCTAAGGCCCAAAATTTCACGTCTGGGCCCCTGAGGCCCAAAAATCACATTTTGGCCCCTGAGGCCCAAAAATTCACATTTTGGCCCCTGAGGCCCAAAAATTCACATTTTGGCCCCTAAGGCCCAAAAGTTCACGTCTGGGCCCCTAAGGCCCAAAATTCACATTTTGGCCCCTAAGGCCCAAAAATTCTCAATTTGGCCCCTAAGGCCCAAAAGTTCACGTCTGGGCCCCTGAGGCCCAAAAATTCACATTTTGGCCCCTGAGGCCCAAAAATTCACATTTTGGCCCCTCAGGCCCAAAAGTTCACATCTGGGCCCCTAAGGCCCAAAAATTCACATTTTGGCCCCTAAGGCCCGAAAATTCTCAATCTGGGCCTCTAAGGCCCAAAAATTCACATTTTGGCCCCTAAGGCCCAAAAATTCACAATTTGGCCTCTAAGGCCCAAAAATTCACATTTTGGTCCCTGAGGCCCAAAATTCACATTCTGGGTCCTAAGGCCCAAAAATTCCCAATCAAAAGGCTAAAAGGCGGGTCCTCTGGACGCGTCTGATTCTCGCCTACAAAATTTGGCTTTCAGACAACCACTGACACCCATAAAACATTTTTTTATGGTTTCCGGTGGGGGGCAACTGTGAATACCTAAATTTTGAGGCTCAAAAAGCCAGTTTTCCCTGCCGCGGCGGTGGCGGCCGCCCTTAAAGGCGGCGGTAGCCGCTATCGCCGGCGGCGACAGCGGCTGCAGTCGCCTGTGAATACCCATTTATTTTGAGGCTCGAAGAGCCAGCTTTCCCGGATTGCAAGCAGTCCGGCCGGACCGAAGGCCATTTTGGAAGTTTACCGAAAGTATGCCAATATTGTACTTGAAACGTCCGGGACGTCGCGAGGATCGCGGAACTGGTCCCGGAATATTTTTTGGAGGTCTAGAACTCCCGGAAAAGCCTCCGGAACAATAAAAGGAAAAGAAAGGGGAAGAGGCGCACATGCCCGCCCGCGGGGGTGGGCCTGCCCGCCCAGCATGGGCGGGCGCGCCCGCCCAGCATGGCGGGCGTACCCGCCCAGACCAGGCGGGCAGGGGCGCCCGGGATCACGTTTTTTCCTATAAAAAACGGCTCTGGGGCTCCGTTTTGAGACACTCAGTCTGTGTTAACGGACGCTCCTTCTCCCTACGCTTTTTGCGATTCTTTACTGCTTTCTTGCATTTTTTAATTTTAGTTTTATTTTATTGTTGTGATACTTGGTCACTTAAAATTAAATTAAAATTAATTCCCTTAACGAGGAGCTTAACCTGGAGTTAAGAAGCGGTCGACGATTAAATCAGGTACATGAACTGAACTCTGCCTATTTAATTTTAGCACTTCATGCATGCTTCTTTTCTACTCCTAATAATTCTACAACTGCATAAATGCATCCATGCCATCATTAGGCAAACAAATTGCCTCAATTAAATAAATTTAGGCTAAATGCCCGATTAATTAATAATCGCGGTATTAAGGCCTAAATCCGACAATATTGGCTCAAAACACCTAGTTAATTAATAGCTATGGTGTAATCGCCTTTATTTCAAACAAATCCTGCTTAAGTCCAATTAATTAATAATTGTGGCTAAAAGCCTTAATTGATCACGTTTTGGCAACAAGTTGCCTACAATTAAATCGATCTTTTGGCAAAATGCCTTAAAATTAATCAACTTATTTTGGCAAAAAGCCTTAAATCAATCATTTTGGCGACAATCGTCCAATCAACATCATTTTGGCAATCAAATTGCCTAAATCACTCTTTTGGGCTAAAAGCCTTAAAATCAATCATTTTGGTGACAATCGTCTAAAATTAATCATTTTTGGCAACGATTGCCTAATTCAATCTTTTTGGCTAAAAGCCATTAAAATCAACATTTTGGCATCAAATGCCTAAAAATCAATCAATTCTTTGGCAAAATGCCTAAACAAAATGCACAAAGCATACACACACTCATGCATAAAGCATCCTCATTGAAAGCCCTCTAAAAGAGGCCTATCGAACTACGTTGACTTTGATCTTCCATTCAAACGGAAGTACGTAGGCACGTTCGGGATTTAACCCCGGGCGGCAAGTCGAAATCACATAAACATTTTTCATTGGTCCAATTACCTTGCAAAGCATTCATTCATTGGTTAGTTTATCACATGACATAGTCTCGGGATCCATCTCGGGTTTGCATACCATGCCTTAGACATTGGGCTAATTAATCTAGTAACTAGGTTAATCAAAATTGGAGTCACTTAGGGTTTTTTCCTAGTTTACCCTAAAACAATTAAACAAGGTGGCGACTCATACATTCACGTGCATTTCTTCCTTTAGTCACATGCATTCATATGCATTGATATTTGGGGAGGGGTTCACAGAGGGTAGAGGAGGGAGAGGACCCGGTACTTGCACAGCTAAAAAAGACACAAGCTAAAGTATCAATTTGGGAACTGTTGGCATCATCCTTTCCTCATCGCCAAGCTCTTTGCAAGGCTTTGAGCCAACTTCAGACATCGGTAGAGGTTAGCCCTGAAGTGCTAGTGTCCACCCTCACCCAATCATCTAAAATGCAAAGCATCGGGTTTTCTGATGATGACTTGCCCAAGGAGGGAGGCAGTCACAACAATGCCCTTTACGTCACGGTTCAAACCAGAGACAAAACTGTGCCCATGGTTCTCATTGACAATGGGTCAGCACTAAATGTCTGCCCACTAAGGGTAGCCAGCTGCTTAGGGTTGGAGGAAACGGATTTCACCCCATCTGTCCAGATAGTGAAAGCCTATGACAGCACCCGAAGGGAAGTGTTGGGGGTTGCTACGCTGAAGTTAACAGTCGGGCCAGCTGTGATGGAAGTCCCATTCCAGGTAATTGATGTACCAACTAGCTTCAACCTGCTTCTGGGCCGACCATGGATACACCACACTAAGGCAGTACCCTCGTCCTTGCACCAAAAGGTCAAGTTTCCCTATGAGGACAAAGTTATCACCATTCAGGGGGATGACTACAGCCAGCTTAAGAAACCAAAGGGCCAGCCTCTCTTTGAGGTCAACCCTGAAACTGCCAACTTGCCCCTCTCGGGATTTCAGTATGACACTGTAACATCCCTTCCCGGTCCACCCATTAACCCGAATGAACTGAGCCGAGACGCTACAATCTGGTTTAACTTATGTCCTGTCATGCTGATATCATCATGTATGCTAAATATGAATACAAAACATTCCCAATTAAACTCTAAAGTTCCAATATCTCCAACTAATCATCATAACACAATAACATTGTATATATATATAGTCATAACTGTATAAATCCTCAATAGCATTTAATATCTAGCAATTAATTGCATTCATGATCTACTACTCCCAAATTAGTCACTTCTGCTTTGATAGTACTCTTCAAGTCTTCAAGTAGCAACCACGATCTCCAACCTACGCGTGATAAAAATCGACGCGCTGAGTATAAAACTCAGTGGTGCTCATAATTCATATACTTAACAAAGTGTGATGGCAACTAACTTAAAATACAAATTGCATAAAAGCATTGAAAATCATAGATTCAGTAAATTTCAACATCAATGCATCTTTATAGCAAAGAATAAACTTCTAATTCACACCATAAATAATTTAGTTCTAATTATCTCATAACTCCTTTACATGAACCTTTAATCACACATATCATGATACTATCATGATCTTACCTGCTGTTCATTATGTTGTATGAATGAAATCAATAAACATGTAAGAATACATAACAGTATATTTTCATTGCCTTACTTGCTATTCATTATGCTGTATGACTTATGCACTTTTAGTCACATCATATAAGTTATGATTAATAACATCTCATGACTATATGGCTCCTTAAAGATTCAATAAATAAACTTGTAAGCATATATAGCATTATACTTTCATGATCTTACCTGATGTTCTTTATGCTGTATGAATTCTGCAACTTTGATTAAAACTCAGTGAATATCGCAATGAATAAAGAAACATATAAGCACATACATATGTAGAAATAAACATGTACGCACATATGGAATGTAAGCACACATATCATGATACTTTCATTATCATGCTTGCTGCTCATTGTACTGTATGATTATGCAATTTGTAGTCAATATAACTGGATAGCTCCATAAGGTTATAGTGAAACCAAAGTGATAAGAAAAACTGTATGAAACTGTATGAATACTGTATGACTGGGCTGCTATGGCCAATATATAATCATATCCACTCAACGGCCTGTAGCCGGAGTACCAAACTGTATGGGGCGCAGATCTGCTATCCTATGTTGCGACATAGCCTTATCTAAGTGGTTTCTACCTAACCTCAATGGAGCAATTAATGGTATGTCAATAGATAAAACAAAAGCATAGTAACTGTGTCATAATTTGCATGCTTGTGTCATGTTATTTTCACATGCTTATGTCATAATTTGCATGCTTGTGTCATGAAATTAACTACTTCATAATTTCACAAACCTTACTGCTTACCTGTATGCTGATAGCCTTGCCAAGCGGGCAACTTGTGTCATGTTAGTTTCACATCATTTGCATGCTTGCATTTTGTTTTGATACATGCTCTCATGTTGTCTTTTTGTTTTAAAATGATTGGAGGCATACAAGTTGAGCAAAGGAATACAATTGCATAGAAAATGATGTCCAAAAGAGTATCAGAACACAAGTCGCGAGCGCGCCATGCAAAGTCGCGAGCGCGAGAAGCACATATGAGAGTCAGTGAGTTTACAGGCCAAATTCGCGAGCGCGCAATGAAAGTCGCGAGCACGAGAAGTGCAAAATGAGAGTCAGAGAGTTCACAGGCCAAATTCGCGAGCGCGCAATGAAATTCGCGAGCGCGCGTCGTGTTTTCCAGCCTGCGCAGTCTGTACTATTTTGGTCATATCTCTCAATCTATAACTCCGATTTGGGTGATTCAAAAACCCATTTAAAGCTAACACATAGAGGAACAAATAACTCTTCTATGCCACTTCCTAATTCCATCATTAAATAGGGTCAAAATCATGGTGAAGTTACTAGTTACTTTTCCAGCAAAACCTGTTTCAGTAAAAACTCAATATTTACTTCATTTATTCATTTCATCTCATGCTTTTTCACCATTTTCAGTCTTCTCACTCAACATTAAGCAAAATATCATCTCATTTTCAACACATCACACAAATTATCATGTAAGGAAATGAATTAAACTAAAAGAGATAGCACACCTTCACTCTAAGAAGCTTGAGCTCTTCTTTTTAGCTTCCTTCTACCTTTGGCTCACCTCTCCTATACATAAGAATTATTATGAATCATCTAAAAATATCACCAAATGATTCAATTATGAAATTCAAGAAGGTTTACTTACTTGGTTAGAATAGAAGTTGAATATAATGCTTGAATCCCATGAAAATTGATGGAGAAAGGAAGGTGAACTAAGGGAAAGGAAGTAGATGAAGGAGATGAAGATGATGAAGGAGATGAAGAAGATAAAGATGAAAAATGGGAAAGTGAATGGAAGTCTCAAGTACATCTCCAAAAATATCATGATTTTATGTGAAAATTACCAAATGGTACCTCAAGTGTCAAAATGGTACAACTCAATACCTCAACTTTATATTTTAGTGCAAGTAAGTCCTAATCCTTATACTTTGATCTTTCTGTTTCCTTCAAGTAAGTCCACTTCTTTTCCTTATTTCAATTACCTCCCATTCTACCCCACTCTGGACTCTAACAGCTCGAACCGGGTTTTGGATCAGCCCGACTCGACTCTAAGTAACAACTCGATTCAATAGAAAAATGGGACGTTACAGACACTGTGCAGTTCATAGAAGGAAAGACTGCAAACTCTCGAATTCTCTTTGATTTCGGGACGGTACAAATAAACTGCATAGTGCCTTTGATGCTTAGGATGTCCTATTTGCCAGGAATGGTTATGGCAAGGTCCGGGAAGACATATCCCAAACTGCAAGCCTGGGAGTGTCCAGTGAATGAAGGGACCTTTGGACTGGGTTATGAGCCCACTAATGAAGACCGAGCTAAGAGAACCAGAAGGGGAAGGAAGGAGAGTGTACAGATGCGGCCTTACTGTGAATACTCAAATTTTGAGGCTCAAAAAGCCGGTTTTCCCGGCCGCAGCGGTGGCGGCCGCCCTTAAAGGCGGCTGCAGTCGCCCGTGAATACCCATATTTTGGGGCTCAAAGAGCCACTTTTTTCGGACTGCAAACAGTCCGGTCGGACCGGAGGTCATTCAAAAAGTTCACCGGAAGTGTGCCAATATGGTACTTGAAATGTCCGAAAAATTACGAGGATCACGGAACTGGTCTCGGAATATTTTTTGGAGGTCCGGAACTCCCGGAAAAGCCTCCGGAACAAAAAAAAAAGAAAAAAAGAGAAGGCACACATGCCTGCCCGCGGGGGTGGGCATGCCCGCCCAAGCTAAGCGGGCAGGCCCGCCCAGGCCAGGCGGGCAGGCCCGCCCAGCCTTGGCGGGCATGCCCGCCTTCATGGGCGGGCACGCCCGCCCTCGAAGGCGGGCAGGGGCGCCCGGGGTCACGTTTTTTCCTATAAAAAACGGCTCTGGGGCTCCATTTTGAGACACTCAGTCTGTGTTGACGGACGCTCCTTCTCCCTACGCTCCTTGCGATTCTTTACTGCTTTCTTGCATTTTTCAATTTTAATTTTATTGCTTTCTTGTGGTGATACTTGGTCACTAAATTAAAATTAATTAAAATTCCCTTAACGAGGAGCTTAACCTGGAGTTAAGAAGTGGCTGTCGATTAAATCAGGTACATGAACTAAACTCTGCCTATTTAATTTAGCACTTCATGCATGTTTCTCTTCTACTCCTCCTAATTCTACAACTGCATAAATGCATTCACTTCATCTTTAGGCAAGTAAATTGCCTCAATTAAATAAATTTAGGCTAAATGCCCGGTTAATTAATAATCATGGTATTTAAACCTAAATCCGACAATATTGGCTAAAAAGCCTAGTTAATCAATAACTATGGCGAAATTGCCTTTATTTCGAACAAAGTCCGGCCTAAGTCCAATTAATCAATAATTGTGGCGAAATAGCCTTAATTAAACATGTTTTCTTGGCAATAAATTGCCTACATTGCAAATCAATTAATCACTTTTGGCAAATAAATTGCCTATAAGTAGATTAACCATTTTCTTAGCGACAAATCGCTTAAATCAATATTTTGGCTTCAAAGCCTTCAAACAATTGCTTTTGGCAAATAAATTGCCTTTAAGTCAATCAATTTTGGCGACAATCGCCCAATCATCAACTTTTGGCAATCAATTGCCTAAATCAATTTATTTTGGCTAAAAGCCTTCAAATAATCAATTTTGGCGACAATCGCCTAAATCACATCAATTTTTGGCAACAATTGCCTAAATCAACTCTTTTTGGCCAAAAGCCTTAAATCAATCATTTTGGCGACAAACGCCCAATCAATCAATTTTCAGGCAATAAATTGCCTAAATCAACTCTTTTTGGCTAAAAGCCTTAAAATCAATCATTTTGGCGACAATCGCCTAAAGTCAATCATTTTGGCAACCGAATTGCCTAAATCAATCTTTTTGGCTAAAAGCCATTAAAATCAACATTTTTGGCATCAAATGCCTAAAAATCAATCAATTCTTTGGCAAAATGCCTAAACAAAAATGCACAAAGCATACACACACTCATGCATTAAGCATACCCATTCAAAGCCCGAGCGGCAAGTTTGGGATTTAACCCCGAGCGGCAAGTCGCAATCACTTAAAATTGGTTCAAATTACATTAATCACTTTGCAAAGCATTCATTCATGGTTAGTTTTGTCAGCATGATGTGAATACCTAAATTTTGAGGCTCAAAGAGCCAATTCTTTCGGACTGCAAACAGCCCGGTCGGACCAGAGGTCATTCAAAAAGTTCACCGGAAGTGTGCCAATATGGTACTTGAAATGTCCGAAAAATTACGAAGATCACGAAACTGGTCTCGGAATATTTTTTGGAAGTCCGGGACTCCCGGAAAAGCCTCCGGAAAGGAAAAAAAGGCACGCATGTCCGCCCGCGGGGGTGGGCATGCCCACCCTCAAGGACGGGCGCGCCCGCCCTGCAAAGGCGGGCACGCCCGCCCAACCTGGGCGGACATGCCCGCTCAGCATGGGCGGGCACGCCCGCCCAGCCTGGGCGGGCATGTCCGCCCAGGTTGGGCGGGCGTGCCCAAAAAAGGCACGCATGTCCACCCGCGGGGGTGGGCATGCCCACCCTCAAGGACGGGCGCGCCCGCCCTGCAAAGGCGGGCACGCCCGCCCAACCTAGGCGGACATGCCCGCTCAGCATGGGCGGGCACGCCCGCCCAGCCTGGGCGGACACGCCCGCCCAGCCCAGGCGGGCATGCCCGCCCTCGAGGGCGGGCAGGCGCGCCCGGGGTGCGTTTTTTTTCTATAAAAAGAGGCCCCGGGGCTCCATTTTAGACACAGTCTGTGTTGACGGACCTCTCTTCTCCCTTTACGCTCTTTGCGATTCTTTTATCGCTTTCTGCATTCTTTATTTTATTTTATTTTATTTTATTCTGCTTTCATTTATTCTTGCTTTACTAAGTGGCCATTAAAATTCCATTTTAATTAATATTTCCCTTAACGAGGAGCTTAACCTGGAGTTAAGAAGCGGTCGGAAATTAAATCAGGTACATAAATTAGACTACGCTTATTTAATTTTAGCACTTCATGCATGCTTCTTTTCTACTCCTCTTAACTCTATAACTGCATGAATGCATCCATATCATCCACTAGGCAAATAAATTGCCTCAATCAAATAAAGATTAAGCTTAAATGCCCGATTAATTAATAATCGTGGTATTAAAGCGTAAATCTGACATTATTGGCTAAAGAAGCCTAGTTAATCAATAACTATGGTGAAATTGCCTTCATTTCGAACAGTTCTTGGCCTAAGTCCAGTTAATCAATGATTGTGACTAAAAGGTCCTACTTAAACACGTTTTTTTTATGGCAATAAATTGCCTATATTTCAATTTAATTAATCACTTTAGGCAAACAAATTGTTTATAAGTGAAAAGTTAATCTTTTATAGCGACAAATCGCTTAAATCAATAATTTGGATAAAAGCCTTTAAATAATCACTTTAAGCAAATAAATTGCTTATAAGTGAAAATTAATCTCTTTTATAGCGACAAATCGCTTAAATCAATTTCTTTTGGCTAAAAGCCTTGAATCAACCTTTGGCAACAATTGCCTAAATCAATTCATTTTGGCTAAAAAGCCTTAAATCATTCAATTTTGGCGACAATCGCCTAAACAATCAATCTTTTGGCAATAATAAGCCCAATTAATCTTTGGCAAGCAAATAAGCACAACTTATCTTTTGGCAAGAATAAGCCCAAATCCTTTCTTTTGGCAAAAAGCCTCAAATCAACATTTTGGCACCAAGTGCCTGAAACAATCAATTCTTTGGCAAAATGCCTAAACAAAAATGCACAAAGCATACACACACTCATGCATCAAGCATCCCATCTAAAGCCCTCTAGAAGAGGCCTATCGAACTACGTTGACTTTGATCTTCCATTCAAACGGAAGTACGTAGGCACGTTCGGGATTTAACCCCGAGCGGCAAGTCGCAATCATTCAAACTCATTTAAACAGTCCATTGGTCCAATCATCTTGCAAAGCATTCATTTTTGGTTAGTTTCATCAGCATGACATAGTCTCGGGATCCACCTCAGGTTCGCAGATTATGCCTTAGACATTGGGATAATTAATCTAGTAACTAGGTTAATTAAAATTGGAGTCATTTAGGGTTTTTCCTAGTTTACCCTAAAGCAATTAAACAAGGTGGCGACTCATACATTCACGTGCATTTCTTCCCTTAGTCACATGCATTCATATGCCTATGATATTTTGGGGAGGGGTTCACAGTTTGGCGACTCTGCTGGGTAGTTTATGTAATCTTTTTGCATAATAGTGGACTACAATTGTTGAATAAACTAACATGCCCTTCTTTAGGGCATTACTTTACTATGCTTTGTTTTGCAGGGTACCTTGACATAAATCGAGTGTTCTTTCTTTAAGAATACTCGATGAGAGGAATTTTGAACTTAAGTGACAAATTTGATTAAGACATTTAAATTTGTTGATCTATTTGCACGATTGAGAATCTTTTTCTCCATTGCATAAAAAACGAATTTCAAATGAATTTCTTCTCTCTCTGTTCAAACTTCTGAGTCTGGATAGCAAGTAGCGCTGATCGGCAGGTCTCTTTGATTATGTCGACGGACAGCCAAAGCGTCCTCCCTGTTGCCGCAAACCACCCCCAATCCTTTTGGGGATGGCCCATGAGTATGCGTACCTTTGGACCCACGCGAAACTCTTTGTTTCACATGTGGTTAGGTATATCTATGCTCAAGGCTCAAGGGTCCCTTTATAAGCCGATTCTCTATTTTGAGTCATAGCCTATAGAACCTATCCTTTAGGACTGTATGCACCCAATGATGTGAATCATATCATTAAACAGATTATGACGTGTTGTTATGCGCATTCACGACATATCATAAACATGGGGTAAACACAAAGAGAGCATGAAATACCCTTTTACTTTCAGTCATGCATAGTTGGACAAGAGAGTCAATTCACCTCACATCAACTACCTGATACACCGACCACTGTACCTAATCCAGCTACCCTTACCCTTACAGGTGCCCATAATCCGAGTGCCCACCCAAGTGCCAGACACACCTACAGTGCTATCACCAGCTTCACCAGCTACACCAGCTTCGCCTACAACTCCAACAACCCCATCTGCACCAATGGCATCACTTGCTAATATCCAAACCCTCATTGAACAACTAGAGGCTAGAATGGAGGCCAGAATGGAGGCCAGAATGAATGAGGCACTAGCTGCCCAAAGGACCGTCCTGATAGCTGAACTGGGTAATGGGAATGGTAATGGAAATGGGGCTTCCGCTGGGGGAAGTGGACCTGCTGCCTCCAACCAGGGTCCTGCTGCTGAACCTACAAACCCTGCCCTAAACCTGGATGAGATGCCTTCTAAAACTGCTTCTGAGCTAGAAGCTCAGAGAATGAGAGAGAAACTAGAGCTCCTAGAGAGGTCCATCACTGCTCTCAAAACCCACAAGGAAGTGGTGGACATGGACTCTTTGTCCTTGTTCCCTGAAGCCAGGTTGCCAACTAAGTTCAAGATGCCCAACATGGACAAATTTGATGGAACCACTTGTCCTAAGACTCATCTGAAAATGTATGTAGGTGCTCTTAACCCATTTGGATTGAGCAGCGAGCTCCTTGCTCAGTTGTTCCAACAATCTCTTACCGGTGCTGCATTAAGATGGTTTGTTAGCCTTGACCGATCCAAAATGAAAACATGGGAAGACATCTGCAATGCATTCAATTCACAGTACCACTATAACATGGAGGTGGATGTCACCCGAAGAGAGTTAGAGACCACCAAGCAGAAGAATAATGAGCCTTTCTCCTCGTTCCTTACGAGGTGGAGGGCCAAGGCTGCCCAGATGATTAATCGGCCTTCTGAGCAGGAGCAGGTCGATATAATAATAAAAAACCTGCAGCCTGTTTACCAACAACGGTTGCAAACCCAGTACCTACCAACATTCCAGTCGCTCATCGCCACTGCTACAAAGGTGGAAGATCTGATCCAAATAGGGCAACTGAAAGACGACTCAGGGACCTCTAAGTACAAGAAGCCTAGCCAAGCTAGCAAAGTCCACGAAGTGGCGAGCATCACTCCCACCAACCCCTTACGAGTAGGGAATATGAGGAATGGTAATCAATCGAGAAGAACATACACTGACCTTGGAATGCCGATCCTTTTGGTTTTCCGAGAGGCTGTCAAAGCCAACTATATCAAGCCTTTAGAAGCAAGGCCACCTCCCAATCCACTACCGAGAAACTATAAGGCAGATGAATACTGCGAGTATCATCAGGGATACGGGCACAAGACCGAAGCCTGCTGGACACTCAAAAACCGCATCCAAGACCTAGTAGACAATGGCTCGATCATTCCGAGGAGTAAGCCTAACATTAGCACTAATCCTTTGCCAAATCATGGAATAAATGCTATTATAACTGAGCAGGAACTAATCGATCCTTTCAAACTGTTCCTTGAAATGAACAACATCTGTGTCTTGGATTTGAATGACCTGACCGGAGAACTTGATGCTATAACTAGGAGCGGGAGACAATATGAACCGTTAGTTTTGGACAAAATTCAAAATAAACCCTATCAGAGGGCAGAGGAGCCAAAGGAGGACCCGGTGCTGTCACAATTAAAAAAGACACAAGCTAGGGTGTCAATCTGGGAACTTTTGGCATCATCCTTTCCTCATCGCCAAGCTCTTTGCAAGGCTTTGAGTCAACTCCAGACGCCTGTGGAAGTTAGCCCTGAAGTGCTAGTATCCACCCTCACCCAATCATCTAAAACACGAAGCATCGGTTTCTCTGATGACGATTTGCCCAAGGAGGGAGGCAGTCATAACAATGCTCTTTATGTCACTGTTCAGACTCGAGACAAAACCGTGCCCATGGTTCTCATTGATAATGGGTCGGCGCTGAACGTCTGCCCACTGAGAGTGGCCAGCTGTCTAGGGTTGGAGGAAACTGACTTCACTCCCTCGGACCAGATAGTGAAGGCCTATGACAGCACCCGGAGGGAAGTATTGGGGGTTGCCACGCTGAAGCTAACAGTTGGGCCGGCTGTGATGGAAGTCCCCTTCCAGGTAATTGATGTGCCGACCAGCTTCAACCTACTTCTGGGCCGGCCATGGATACACCACACTAAGGCAATACCCTCGTCCTTGCACCAAAAGGTCAAGTTTCCATATGAGGACAAAGTTATCACCATTCAGGGGGATGACTACAGCCAGCTCAAAAAGCCAAAGGGCCAGCCTCTCTTTGAGGTCAACCCTGAGACCGCCAACCTACCCCTCTCGGGATTTCAATATGATACTGTGCAGTTCATAGAAGGAAAGACTGCAAACTCTCGAATTCTCTTTGATTTCGGGACAGTGCAAATAAACTGCATAGTGCCCTTAATGCTTAAGATGTCCTATCTGCCAGGAATGGTTATGGCCAGATCCGGGAAAACATACCCCAAACTGCAAGCCTGGGAGTGTCCAGTGAATGAGGGAACCTTCGGACTGGGTTATGAGCCCACTGACGAAGAGCGTGCTGAGAAAACCCGAAGAGGAAGGAAGAAAAGTATACATATGCGGCCTTACCTATTGACTCTGAACAGCTACTTCTGCAAACCTGGAGAAGCAGTTTCTTACTGTGGCTTCCAGGAGCCCTTTTGCTGCCCAACTGTTAAGAAGATGCTGCCTGGAATAGAAATATTCTCGGATGTTTGGGGCAACAAGCTCGAGGTAGTAACCGAGCTGGAGACAGAAGACTTCATGCAGCCTAATCTCTTTGATGAGGTTGCAGTTATCACCGGAAGTGATGGGAATCAAGACTTGTGCAGCCTAATCAAGCCGAGCAAAGGACCTCTTGACAACTGGTACACCGAGGAGGAGCGCACTGCTGACAAACCCCCTCCCGAGTCAAGCCTAGTACCAGAGTCTGTAATAAAGTCCTGTACTGAGTCCGAGTCTGACCCCGAGTCTGAAACCGAGTCGGAGTCTAGTTCCAGTTCCGAGTCATCTGTGTCGGATCTAGAAGATCCAAATTTCAAATTTGATCTATTCTTTGAAGACGATTCCATCATAATTAATAAAGGCTTGCAAATTCTTGATTACCCTGCGTGTCTATCTTTCTAAGCATTTCCAAGCAAAAACAATCAAATAAATGAAATAAAAAATGAAAAGGAAAAGATAGTAATTGGCAAGGAAGAAAATGAATATACATACATTGCATCTGATTGCATGAACAGGGAACAGGTCAGTGAATGTTTGAAGAAATTTGCTGATTGCTTCATGTGGAAAGCAAGTGACATGAAGGCGGGCAGGCGCGCCCGGGGTGCGTTTTTTTTCTATAAAAAGAGGCCCCGGGGCTCCATTTTAGACACAGTCTGTGTTGACGGACCTCTCTTCTCCCTTTACGCTCTTTGCGATTCTTTTATCGCTTTCTGCATTCTTTATTTTATTTTATTTTATTTTATTCTGCTTTCATTTATTCTTGCTTTACTAAGTGGCCATTAAAATTCCATTTTAATTAATATTTCCCTTAACGAGGAGCTTAACCTGGAGTTAAGAAGCGGTCGGAGATTAAATCAGGTACATAAATTAGACTACGCTTATTTAATTTTAGCACTTCATGCATGCTTCTTTTCTACTCCTCTTAACTCTATAACTGCATGAATGCATCCATATCATCCACTAGGCAAATAAATTGCCTCAATCAAATAAAGATTAAGCTTAAATGCCCGATTAATTAATAATCGTGGTATTAAAGCGTAAATCTGACATTATTGGCTAAAGAAGCCTAGTTAATCAATAACTATGGTGAAATTGCCTTTATTTCGAACAGTTCTTGGCCTAAGTCCAGTTAATCAATGATTGTGACTAAAAGTTCTTACTTAAACACGTTTTTTTTATGGCAATAAATTGCCTATATTTCAATTTAATTAATCACTTTAGGCAAACAAATTGCTTATAAGTGAAAAGTTAATCTTTTATAGCGACAAATCGCTTAAATCAATAATTTGGATAAAAGCCTTTAAATAATCACTTTAAGCAAATAAATTGCTTATAAGTGAAAATTAATCTCTTTTATAGCGACAAATTGCTTAAATCAATTTCTTTTGGCTAAAAGCCTTGAATCAACCTTTGGCAACAATTGCCTAAATCAATTCATTTTGGCTAAAAAGCCTTAAATCATTCAATTTTGGCGACAATCGCCTAAACAATCAATCTTTTGGCAATAATAAGCCCAATTAATCTTTGGCAAGCAAATAAGCACAACTTATCTTTTGGCAAGAATAAGCCCAAATCCTTTCTTTTGGCAAAAAGCCTCAAATCAACATTTTGGCACCAAGTGCCTGAAACAATCAATTCTTTGGCAAAATGCCTAAACAAAAATGCACAAAGCATACACACACTCATGCATCAAGCATCCCATCTAAAGCCCTCTAGAAGAGGCCTATCGAACTACGTTGACTTTGATCTTCCATTCAAACGGAAGTACGTAGGCACGTTCGGGATTTAACCCCGAGCGGCAAGTCGCAATCATTCAAACTCATTTAAACAGTCCATTGGTCCAATCATCTTGCAAAGCATTCATTTTTGGTTAGTTTCATCAGCATGACATAGTCTCGGGATCCACCTCAGGTTCGCAGATTATGCCTTAGACATTGGGATAATTAATCTAGTAACTAGGTTAATTAAAATTGGAGTCATTTAGGGTTTTTCCTAGTTTACCCTAAAGCAATTAAACAAGGTGGCGACTCATACATTCACGTGCATTTCTTCCCTTAGTCACATGCATTCATATGCCTATGATATTTTGGGGAGGGGTTCACACATGACATAGTCTCGGGATCCATCTCGGGTTTGCACACCATGCCTTAAACATTGGGTTAATTAATCTAATAATTAGGTTAATTAAAATTGGAGTCACTTAGGGTTTTTTCCTAGTTTACCCTAAAATAATTAAACAAGGTGGCGACTCATACATTCACGTGCATTTCTACCCTTAGTCACATGCATTCATATTCCATGACATTTTGGGGAGGGGTTCACAGTTTGGCGACTTCACTGGGGAGTTATGCAATCTTTTTGCATAAGAGGACTACGATTGCTGTGTAAACTAACCGACCCTTCTTTAGGGTATTATTTTACTATGCTTTGTTTTGCAGGGTACCCCAACAAAAAAAATTTAAGTATTCTTTCTTTAAGAATGCTTAATAAGGAAAATTTGGACCTAATTGAACTTTGCTTTAAGTCATTTAAATTTGTTTATTTATTTGCACGATTGAGAATCTTTTTCTCCATTGCATAAAAAATGAATTTCAAATGAATTTCTTCTCTCTCTGTTCAAACTTCTGAGTCTGGATAGCAAGTAGCGCTGATCGGCAGGTCTCTTTGATTATGTCGACGGACAGCCAAAGCGTCCTCCCTGTTACCGCAAACCAACTCTAATCCTTTTGGGGGTGGCCCATGAGTATGCTTACCGTTGGACCCACGCGAAACTCCTTGTTTCACATGTGGTTAGGTATATCCATACTCAAGGTTCAAGGGTCCCTTAATAAGCCAATTCTCTATTTGTGTCATAGCCTATAGAACCTATCCTTTAGGACTGTATGCACCCAATGATGTGAATCATACCATAAATGAATTATGTTGTGATGTTGTGCGCATTCACGCATTCATCCCATACTTCACAAAAAAAAACATTCCATTTCAAAGCTAAAAAATCACATTTTGGTCCCTGAGACCTGAAAAATCACATTTTGGTCCCTGAGACCTGGAAAATTCACATTTTGGCCCCTAAGGCCCAAAAATTCTCAATTCGGCCCCAGAGGCCCAAGAATACCCATTTTGGCCCCAGAGGCCCCGAAAATTCCCATTTTGGCCCCTTAGGTCCAAAAGTTCACATTTTGGCCCCAAAGGCCCAAAAGTTCACATCTTGGCCCTAAAGGCCCAAAAATTTCCAATTTGGCCCCAAAGGCCCAAAAATTTCCAATTTGGCCCCAAAGGCCCAAAAGTTCCCAATTTGGCCACAAAGGCCCAAGAATTCCCAATACGGCCCCAAAGGTCCCAAAAATTCACATCTTGGCCCCTAAGGCCCTAAAGTTCCTATTTTGGCCCCTAAGGCCCTAAAATTCACATTTTGGCCCTTAAGGCCCAGAAGTTCACATTCTTGGCCACAGAGGCCCAAAAATTCCCAATTTGGCCTAAGGCCCAAAAATTCACATTTTGGCCCCTAAGGCCCAAATTTTTTTTTTTTGAGAACTTAGGGCCTTTCGAAAAGTCGAGGTGTCCAGCCCTAAGCACTCCACCTTACATATCACACCCCATTGGGTCCTATCCTAGGTGTCCTGGCATACCAACACTACCCTACCTCACACTATCTCACATACCATATGGAAACACCTTATATAGGATAGTCTAATCATTTTGACTATGTCCTTTCACAGGTACCCGTCCAAAGACCACCTGTACCCGAAATACTAACTGAGCTCTTACCCACAAGTCCAACAACCCCAACTGCACCAATGGCATCACTGTCTGACATTCAAAGCCTTATGGAACAACTGCAGGCCAGGATGGAGGCCAGAATGAATGAGGCCTTAGCTGCACAGAGGACTGCCCTGATAGCTGAACTAGGTAATGGCAATGGAAATGGGGCTTCAACTGGGGGAAGTGGACCTACTACTTCCAATCAGGGACCTGCTACTGAGCCGACAAACCCTGCCCTTAACCTTGATGACATGCCCTCCAGAACTGCTTCTGAGCTGGAAGCTCAGAAAATGAGAGAAAAATTGGAACTCTTGGAAAGGTCAATCACTGCCCTTAAAACACACAAGGAAGTGGTGGACATGGACTCCTTGTCCTTGTTCCCCGAAGCAAGACTGCCAACAAAATTCAAGATGCCTAACATGGACAAGTTTGACGGAACCACTTGTCCCAAAACACACCTGAAAGTGTATGTGCGTGCCCTCAACCCGTTTGGCCTAAACAGCGAGCTCCTTGCTCAGTTGTTTCAGCAATCTTTGACTGGTGCTGCATTAAGATGGTTTGTAAGCTTGGATCGCTCCAAAATGAAGAATTGGGAGGACATATGCAATGCTTTCAATGCGCAGTACCATTATAATATCGAAGTGGATGTTACCCGGAGGGAGCTGGAAACCACTAAACAAAAGAACAATGAGCCCTTCTTCTCATTCCTTTCGAGGTGGAGAGCCAAAGCTGCTCAAATGATCAACCGACCCTCTGAACAGGAACAAGTTAACATAATAATCAAGAATTTACTGCCTGTCTACCAGTCACAGCTTCAAACACGGTACTTGCCTACGTTCCAATCGCTCATTGCGACTGCAACTAAGGTGGAAGACTTAATCCAGTTGGGTCAACTCAAAGAAGACTCATACAAGAAGCCGAATCATGCTGGACTTTGAAAAAACCGTCTATAAGACCTGGTTGACAATTGGTCCATCATCACCAAGAGCAAGCTGAACATCAACCAATCCCTTGCCTAACCATGGGATTAATGCAAAAAAAAATTTTGCTGAACAAGAATCGTTCGATCCTTTCGAACTTTTCTTAGAAATGAATGAAGTTTGTGTCTGAGAAGGTTGAGATCCAACCTCCAAAAGAATAAAGGAATTGTTCCAGACCAACAACAACCTATCTGATCGATTTAAGCATCGAGAAGAACAAAGTCACTTCAGTCAATCCAATCCTAGTCCATCACAGTTTACCTGGAGTCTATCTTTTAGGGTCTAGTCTTTTCTTTTCATTTTCATTTCCATTCAAGTTTTCATTTGTAAATCTAAGTGTCTTTTGTACACAAATGTTGTTTTATCAATAAAAAGGGAGCAGTTTACGTTCCAACCATGTTTATACTCTTTCCTTTCCTGTGAAAGCAAAAAAAAAATCGAAAAAATAATAAAAAATGATGATAAAAAAAAAGATAATAAAAATTGGCAAAGAAAAATGCATTCATTTGCTCTGCATCAATCAAAGCTGGGGGCATCCTAAGAGGCACCATCAAAGGGGAAGTTTTGAAGGGTAATCATGGAAAGGATCCAGCAAAGGGTACGCAAGACTTCAAACAGTACCGAGGCAAAGCCGATTGAAGGGGTTAAGTCCAGAATGGTTTCTCCGAAAACCCAGGAATGGAAGATGCTCCAACAGAGAGGTGTCTGAATTTTGAGCTTAAAAGCGACAGAATAAAGAAGTTATGTTTGGAATTGGATTGGGTCTGCACGAAGTCGCAATGCAATCCATACACTACTCAAGTCATCTCAGAATCAAGTTGCCTCGAAATTCTTTATGGAGAGGCTGCTTCTAAGCAAGCAAAAGGAAAACGGGACAAAAGGAACCCCTGGTCAAAAGGAAGCAAAAACGGGACAAAAGGAACCCCTGGTCAAAAACGGGTCAACTGCAAGCTCTCCGTTAAATTCAAGCCCATCAAGGGTAGAGGACAAATCATTTCAGCCATAAGGACAAAGACCAAGCGGCTGCTCACATTTTAAAAAAAAAAAACAAGTTAAAAGAAGCAGTCATTTCCACAAATTGGATGACAACAAACACCTTGAAAATCAAGCGCCAGGCATGGCACAAGTACAAGTGTCCTTATAAACAAGGATCTTTTCTCAAAACAAGGAAAAGGAAGAGTCTCCTCAAAATTCCTTATGGAGAGGAGAACCATTGAGGAAATAAGTTTCAAATTCAGAGGAAGATAAAGTTCAAGAAAAGGAATCAAATTAACCTCAAGAATTCAAACATGGCGAAGCCACAAACTCAAAGCATAAAAGCTTCTTCAACACTCAAGCCACTCAAGTTACCACCACAATGTGGGTATTCAAAACTCTTTGTGATGAATACAAGTCATACTTGAGTCAACCAGTGGTAAAACCACTACAACAACAAAGTCAGATTCGCCTAGGGTCATCACTATCATACGAGCTCGAGTCAATAAGTTGATTCAACATCATCAAAGTCGGGAAGGAATCCCGCAAAGACATCAAGTCGGGAAGGAATCCCGCAAAGACATCAAGCCAGGAAGGAATCCCGCGAAGAAATCAAGTCAGAAATGAATTCTGCATCAACATCAAGTCGGGAAGGAATCCCGCAAAAACATCAAGCCGGGAAGGAATCCCGCAAAAACATCAAGCCGGGAAGGAATCCCGCAAAGACATCAAGCCGGGAAGGAATCCCGTGAAGAAATCAAGTCGGAAATAAATTCTGCACCAAGACGGAAAGGAATTCCGCGCTAACATCAAGTCGGAGATGAATTCCGCACCAGCCGAGCACGAAGTTCGCATCCCGGAAGGAACTACGAAAGACCTGATTCTCCCCATCCCCCGAAGAGTTCTTGGAGATACGTAGGCAGCCACAAAGGCGCGGTCACAAACATAGGTCTGCATCATAAAAAGCATTTTCTCTTTGCCAATAAAAAAATATAATAATAAAAATAATAAAAAAAAGAGAAGAAAAGAAAAATAAAAGCTGGAGTTGAAAACCCGAAAGGGCGGCTTCAGGCAAGAATTGAGCCCGCTAGGCTGAAAACCCGAAAGGGCGGTCTAGGCAAAAGTTAGGGCAAAGAGCCTGCTAGAGTCGAAAACCCGAAAGGGCGGCTACTAGGCAAAAGTTAAGGCAAAAAGAAAAAAAAAAGTGCTTTCAAAGGTCTTCTCGGGAGTATATAAATCATTTTTTACAGGAACCACTGAATTCCTTCGAGCCAAAATTCACTACAAGAAAAATTTTAGTCTCTAAATTGAGTCTCCAATGAGTCTCTAAAATCAAGTCTCCATCACCAGTGGTCATTCCACAACGAGTCACAAAAATCGAGTCATTCTCAAAAGTTCATTTTGAAAGCGTCACTCTTTGAGTCATTCCTCGAAAAAAAAAAAAAGAGAAAGAGGAAAATGTCAATTCAATCCCTGGGGTTTCCAAAACAACCCTAAAAAAATGTCAAGCACAATCGTTGAGAGGTAATTCTTTAATACCTCGTCTCCACTCGGACCATCGTTTCTTCGATCCTTTCAGACGAGCGATGTCATCCACATTGTCCGTTTCCTCGAGTCATATAAGCGGCTTTGTTCTCTTTGATTCCTCAATCGATTGGACAAGAACAACACCAATGTTTTTGAAGTATTCCATGGTCAGCACCATTCTGGGGGCAAGAAGTGACAGGAACCTTCACCATTCTCCCATCACAGAAGTAATCACGGAATTTTTAGTCTTTCATTAAGAAGAAATTCTATTTCAGCTAATAAGGGCATCAATTCTCTCAAGCAGGGGGCAAAATCCTCCAAGTCGGATTCAGGGGCAAATGGTATAAAAAAAATACACAACCCAGGGTGGAACCCAACCATCGTCAACCCCTTTTACACAAACCCAGGGTAGAACCCGGTTAATGGTTACCTTATTTTTCTACATAAAACCTAGGGCGAAACCCTAACCAATAACCAACCATTTTTCATCCAAAACCAAGCCATTTGATCATTTCGACTTTAGGTGGACCCTTGGTTCTCAAAGAAAAATACAAAAATAAAACAAATCTCTTTTCAAGCCCTCATTAAGAGGCAAAACATCTTTTCAAGTCCTCTAAGAGGCAAAATCATCTTTTCAAGCCCTCATTAAGAGGCAAAATCATCTTTTCAAGCCCTCATTAAGAGGCAAAACATCTTTTCAAGTCCTCTAAGAGGCAAAATCATCTTTTCAAGCCCTCATTAAGAGGCAAAATCATCTTTTCAAGCCCTCATTAAGAGGCAAAATCTCTTTTCCAGCCCTCATTAAGAGGCAAAACATCTTTTTCAAGTCCTCTAAGAGGGAAAACATCTTTTCAAGTCCTCTAAGAGGCAAAAACATCTTTTAAGTTGCAAACATAAATCCATGCATTTGATCATTTCATTTCAAAAAGAAAAAACCAACGGCGAGGTTTCCTTCTCTGCCCATCCTCAAAATTTGCTCCTTTAGACAGACACTGGCTCTCATAAATCTTTTTTATGATAGCCAGTGGGGGGCAACTGTGAATACTCAAATTTTGAGGCTCAAAAAGCCGGTTTTCCCGGCCGCAGGGGTGGCGGCCGCCCTTAAAGGCGGCGGTAGCCGCTATCGCCGGCGGCGGCAGCCGCCGTGAATACCCATATTTTGGGGCTCAAAGAGCCACTTTTTCCGGACTGCAAACAGTCCGGTCGGACCGGAGGTCATTCAAAAAGTTCACCGGAAGTGTGCCAATATGGTACTTGAAATGTCCGAAAAATTACGAGGATCACGGAACTGGTCTCGGAATATTTTTTGGAGGTCCGGAACTCCCGGAAAAGCCTCCGGAATAAAAAAAATGAAAAAAAGAGAAGGCACACATGCCTGCCCGCGGGGGTGGGCATGCCCGCCCAGGCCAGGCGGGCACGCCCGCCCTCGAAGGCGAGCAGGGGCGCCCGGGTCACGTTTTTTCCTATAAAAAACGGCTCTGGGGCTCCGTTTTGAGACACTCAGTCTGTGTTGACGGACGCTCCTTCTCCCTACGCTCCTTGCGATTCTTTACTGCTTTCTTGCATTTTTTAATTTTAATTTTATTGCTTTCTTGTGGTGATACTTGGTCACTAAATTAAAATTAATTAAAATTCCCTTAACGAGGAGCTTAACCTGGAGTTAAGAAGTGGCCGTCGATTAAATCAGGTACATGAACTAAACTCTGCCTATTTAATTTAGCACTTCATGCATGTTTCTCTTCTACTCCTCCTAATTCTACAACTGCATAAATGCATTCACTTCATCTTTAGGCAAGTAAATTGCCTCAATTAAATAAATTTAGGCTAAATGCCCGGTTAATTAATAATCGTGGTATTTAAACCTAAATCCGACAATATTGGCTAAAAAGCCTAGTTAATCAATAACTATGGCGAAATTGCCTTTATTTCGAACAAAGTCCGGCCTAAGTCCAATTAATCAATAATTGTGGCGAAATAGCCTTAATTAAACATGTTTTCTTGGCAATAAATTGCCTACATTGCAAATCAATTAATCACTTTTGGCAAATAAATTGCCTATAAGTAGATTAACCATTTTCTTAGCGACAAATCGCTTAAATCAATATTTTGGCTTCAAAGCCTTCAAACAATTGCTTTTGGTAAATAAATTGCCTTTAAGTCGATCAATTTTGGCGACAATCGCCCAATCATCAACTTTTGGCAATCAATTGCCTAAATCAATTTATTTTGGCTAAAAGCCTTCAAATAATCAATTTTGGCGACAATCGCCTAAATCACATCAATTTTTGGCAACAATTGCCTAAATCAACTCTTTTTGGCCAAAAGCCTTAAATCAATCATTTTGGCGACAAACGCCCAATCAATCAATTTTCAGGCAATAAATTGCCTAAATCAACTCTTTTTGGCTAAAAGCCTTAAAATCAATCATTTTGGCGACAATCGCCTAAAGTCAATCATTTTGGCAACCGAATTGCCTAAATCAATCTTTTTGGCTAAAAGCCATTAAAATCAACATTTTTGGCATCAAATGCCTAAAAATCAATCAATTCTTTGGCAAAATGCCTAAACAAAAATGCACAAAGCATACACACACTCATGCATTAAGCATACCCATTCAAAGCCCTTCAGAGAAGGCCTATCGAACTACGTTGACTTTGATCTTCCATTCCATTCAAACGGAAGTATGTAGGCACGTTTGGGATTTAACCCCGAGCGGCAAGTCGCAATCACTTAAAATTGGTTCAAATTACATTAATCACTTTGCAAAGCATTCATTCATGGTTAGTTTTGTCAGCATGACATAGTCTCGGGATCCATCTCGGGTTTGCACACCATGCCTTAAACATTGGGTTAATTAATCTAATAATTAGGTTAATTAAAATTGGAGTCACTTAGGGTTTTTTCCTAGTTTACCCTAAAATAATTAAACAAGGTGGCGACTCATACATTCACGTGCATTTCTACCCTTAGTCACATGCATTCATATTCCATGACATTTTGGGGAGGGGTTCACACTTACCTTCTGACTTTGAACAGTTATTTCTGCAAACCGGGAGAAGCAGTTCCTTACTGTGGCTTCCGAGAACCATTTTGCTGCCCGACCGCTAAGAAGATGCTGCCTGGGTTAGAGATATTCTTAGATGTCTGGGGCAACAAGCCCAGAACAATAACCGAACTGGAAACAGAAGACTTTATGCAGCCTAGTCTCTTTGATGAGGTTGCGGTTATCACAGGAAATGATGGAAATCAAGACCTGCTTAACCTGATCAAGACGAATGAAGGACCTCTCAACAACTGGTACGCCGAGGAGGAGCGCGCTGCTGATAAACCCCCTCCCGAGTCAAACCTAGTACGTAACTCTGTAATCAAGTCCTGTATTGAGTCTGAGTCTGACCCCAAGTCTGAAACAGAGTCGAGTTCCAGTTCTGAGTCGTCTGTGTCGGATCTAGAAGATCCAGTTTTCAAATTTGATGTAACTTTTGAAGACGATTCCGTCATAATCAATAAAGGCTTGCAAATTTTTGACTACCCCGCGTGTCTATCTTTCCAAGCATTTCCAAGCAAAAATGAAAAAGAAATAAACGAAATAAAAAATGAAAAAGAAAAAATGATAATTGGCAAAGAAGAAAATGAACATACATACATTGCATATGATTGTGTGAACAGGGAACAGGTCAGTGAATGTTTGAAGAATTTTGCCGATTGCTTCATGTGGAAGTCGAGTGACATCACGGGAATAGACCCAGCAATAGTGGTGCACAAGATTCCGGCATATCCTGAGGCTAAGCCAGTGAAACAGAAGCTAAGAAGGATGAAGACAGAATGGTCCTTGAAAATCAAGGAGGAAGTTGCCAAGCAACTGGAGAACAAGTTCATAGAACCCATTGCCTACCCGACGTGGTTAGCAAACATTGTGCCGGTGCCGAAGAAAGATGGCAAAGTCAGAATGTGTGTAGATTACCAGGATTTGAATAAAGCATGTCCGAAGGACGACTTTCCCTTGCCGCATATTGACTTGCTGGTTGACCGAATGGCTGGACACGAGATGGTCTCCTTGACTGATCTCGCTGTCGGGTACAATCAGATAATGATGCATTTGCCGGACAAGGAGAAAACGGCATTCATCACGGAGTGGGGAACCTACTGCTACAGGGTCATGCCCTTTGGGCTCAAAAATGCCGGGGCAACTTATCAAAGAATGGCAACGACCATCTTCCACGACATGATTCATAAAGAAGTAGAAGTGTACGTGGACGATATGGTCGTTAAATGAAAAACAGCTGAAGAACACACAACAGTACTTGAGAAGTTCTTCCTTAGACTTCGAAAGTACAACTTGAAGCTCAACCCGGCAAAATATCTGTTTGGAGCTACATCCGGAGTATTTCTGGGGCATATGGTCAGTCGGAAGGGCATAGAGATTGACCCTTCGAAAGCCAAAGCTATTCTGGAAATGCCAGCACCAAAGACAGACAAAGAAGTTCGGGGTTTCCTGGGAAGGCTACAGTATATCAGCCGGTTCATCAATCAGTTGGCCGATACTTGTGGTCCGATTTTCAAATTACTCAGGAAAGGAGTAGCAGTCAAATGGAATGAGGATTGTCAGAAAGCTTTCAACCAAGTCAAGCAATATCTACTATCCCCGCCAGTTTTACAGCCACCAAGGCTAGGAAAGCCTTTGCTATTGTACCTATCAGTGACGGAAGAAGCGATGGGTGCAATGCTAGCTCAACAAGCAGAAGATACAAGGATAGAAAATGCCGTGTATTACCTTAGCAAGAGGATGCTGGAATATGAGCTAAAATACAATAAGATAGAGAAGCTGTGTCTGGCACTAGTGTGGGCTTGTACAAAGCTGCAGCACTAGCTCTCGTCTTACACTACATATGTCATCTCTGAATCGAACCCCTTGAAATTCCTTATGGAGAGGCCGGTTCTTGACTGTAAGATGGCAAAGTGGGTGTCAGTGCTCGCAGCTTATGACTTAAAATTTGTACAGCGGAAGGCAGTGAAAGGCGGAGCCTTGGCTGATCAGTTAGTAGAATTACCGGTCGAAGACCAAATGCCGGAGGTAGAATTTCCTGATGAAGACTTGTTGAGCTTGGAAAGTGAAGTCTGGGAGATGTACTTCGATGGAGCTTCAAACTACCATGGAAATGGGGTTGGAGTCGTATTCAAAACTCCTTGTGGAGAATACATCCCAATTGCAGTTAAACTAGATTTCAACTGCACCAACAATGAAGCCGAGTATGAAGCTTGCATAAAGGGGTTAGAAGCGGCCCTGGAAAAAGAGATAAAAGTCCTTAGGGTTTTCGGAGATTCCAATCTAATAGTCTCTCAAGCTCTAAGGAAATGGAAAATTAAGGAAGAGCGTTTGGTTCCTTACCTACAACGCTTGGATGAATTGGCTCAGCAGTTTGAAGAATTATCCTTCCACTACTTGCCGCGAGCCAAAAATCAGTTTGCTGATGCTCTGGCTACCTTAGCCTCCATGGTTAATGTAGGGGGAGACCAAGTCATTCGACCTCTGACAGTTCGGCTCCAGAAACAGCCGGCACATGTCATGAATCTAGTCGATGACAAGCCCTGGTTTTGGGATATACAGAATTATCTTCAGTATGAAGCCTACCCGGAGGGGTCCAGCAAGACTGATCAACGGACATTGAGACAGTTAGCATCTGGATATTTCCTTACTGGGGGAGTTCTGTATAAGAGAAGTTGGAATGGCTTGCACCTAAGGTGCGTTGATGAGGGAGAAGCTCAAGCCATCATGGATTCCATACATAATGGGGAGTCCGGTCCACACATGCACGGGATAGCTCTGGCTCGAAAAATTATGAACCTGGGTTATTACTGGTCAACCATGAATATAGATTGCGTGAGGCACGCGCAGAAGTGCCATGAGTGTCAGATCTTTGCTAAGCTGCAAAAGCAGCCTCCGGTCAATCTGAATCCCATTACTTCACCCTGGCCCTTCACAACCTGGGGCATAGACGTGATCGGAAGGATTCACCCGAAGGCTTCCAATGGCCATCAATTCATCTTGGTTGCTGTTGATTATTTCACTAAGTGGATTGAGGCCGCCTCCTATTCGGTCTTGAATGCCAAGAAGGCAGCACAGTTCGTTCGTACTAACATCCTTTGTCGGTACGGAACGCCATTCGAGATCATCACGGATAACAGGTCTCACTTTCAAAGTGAATTTTCGAACCTACTAAAGCAAAAGAAGATTCAGCACCACAAGTCTTCGCCCTATCGTCCACAAACAAATGGGGCGGTGGAGGCTGCAAATAAGGCTATAAAAGTCATTTTGCAGAAGAAAGTTCAAAAGCATAGAGCTTGGCACGAACAATTACCAAAAGCCTTATGGGGATACAGGACCTCCATCAGAACGCCTACTAGGGCAACTCCGTATTCTTTAGTGTATGGTATGGAAGCAGTATTGCTTATTGAGCTGGAAGTTCAGTCGGCAAGGATCATCCGGAAAAGCCAGATCAGCGAAGCAGATTGGGCTGAGAATTATCATTTGCAACTCTTGGGTATGGATGAAAAGCGATTGCGAGCAATCCACCAAACTCAAGTTTATCAAAGAAGAATGGCGTGGCATTTTAATAAGAAGGTCAAAGATCGGAAACTGGAAGAAGGTTGTTTGGTCCTGAAGGAAATTAGACAGCCAATCGTAGACCCACGTGGGAAGTTTCGTCCTTATTGGGCTGGACCCTATGTGTTGAAGAAGATACTGTCTGGCGGAGCCGTTATTTTGACTGATTTGGATGGTTTGGAATTCACAAATCCATGTAATTTGGATCAGTTAAAAAGATATTTTGTGTAATTGTAATCATTTGCATAATGTAAAAAGAGCTACATTAGACCTGATTCTCCTAAAAAAAAAAAGAAATTATATATCGGAGATATGTAGGCAGCCCTCATTGTCCGCGGTCTAAACATTAATAAAAAATCATTTCATAATTTCATTCTTCTTTGCCAAATAAAAAAGGGGGGAAAGAAAAAAAAAAGAAAGAAAAAAAAGAGAAAAAAAGAAAGAAAAAACCCGCTAAGTCAAAAACCCGAAAGGGCGGCTTAGGCAAAAGTAGGGGCCCGCTAAGCTGAAAACCCAAAAAGGGCGGCTTAGGCAAAAATGGGTAGCTCGTTAAGTCGAAAACCCGAAAAGGGCGGCTTAGGCAAAAATCAGAGCTTGAATGAATAAAGTTGGAAAATGCTTGGAAAGCTAAATGATATTCTCAATTTAAGCTAAAAAGTCAAATCTCATTCCAATAGCAGCCCAAAGTCAGGCGGAAAGCAAAAAGTCCAAATAAATAATAAAGTCTAAACCAGAGTCTCAAATAAAAGCCAAGAAGGCAAAACATCCAAAATCCAAAGCCAAAACAAAAGTAAAAAAAAAACAACAATAAAAGCCTATAGGAGTCTAGGTGTCCCGTCTCCTCCATGGAGCAACGTCCTCTGAGTCATCCCTAGCTGTTAAACTCTGTCCAACCTCGCCTATCCGAGGAGCCAGCACAATCTCCTCACCAGTCCCAACCTCATCATCAGCGTCAGCCTGAACCCAACCTTCGAGTACACTCAGCAGTGCAGTCCTCCTTGGTCTCTCAATCGGCCAGACAGCAGTAATGAACCAAGCCCGATACTCAGGAGAAGTCTGAACACTGGCAGGATTAGGTAAAGGCCTAACCATATGATGATCTCTAACCCAAGCCCTAAGGACGGCTCGGGTAACGCCCGGGGTAATGGCTAAATCAGCTGAAATGTCATCCATAATCGGAACAGTCTGATCTATCCCCATTTGCCTCAAAACGCGCGAGGCGCAGTACCAAGTACAGTGTGTGAGGCCTAAAAGGTAAACCCGAGAATGACGAAAGCTGACCTGAATAAAGCGGGTGATGTTGTACCAGGAGATGAACCACAGTATCTCATTTGGACCCAACTCAATCAGCCATGAAGTCCATGCATCAGTAGATGGGTGCGTGATCAAAATCCTCCGTATACGATACTGAGTGGGATTATAGGGCAACAGAGTAGGAGTAGCAACCACTTGAAAGTGGTCCTTCAACCAGACCTGAGTAATGGATCCTTTCTATTACAAGGAAATAAAGTAAAAAAAGCGAGATAACAAAGGGAAATACCTGGAGAATGATAGGAGAGACTGTCCAGTCATCGAACCCTAAAGCAGCCCTGTCAAGACTCCTAATAGTCTCGGCCAGCACAATGCCGCCAATGCAGCCCATATCCTCCATTTGCCGAACCATGGGGCAAAGACGCAAATCCCCAAAGCCTGGGTCCTGGTTAAACAAGAAGCCAGCCAATAAACAGAAAACCAAGGCCCGCATCCTCAGCCTCATCCAGTCTGGGTCGTTTGGGCAAGCCTCTGAGAATTCGTCAATCAGGGGCAGCAAGATTGCTTTCTGGTCATCGACGATCATAGCCCTAGCTTGGGGTCGGCTGAACTCAAACAGGGTTTCAAACGACCTAACATACCCGATTTTTACCTCATGCTTGACCAAAGGGGCATTGGGGTCACACCCTATGATAGCACAAAACTCCTCAAAGAGAGGGCACATCTCCTCCATCATGGCCCCAAACCGGAAAACGTGGGCTTCAGGGTCCCAAAGTCTAATACAGGCCCGTAAAAAATCCCAATCAACTATTACACCCCTAAGAGTAATAACAGGAGAAAGACCGTACCTCCCCAAATTGATCTTTTCAACTTTGGAGAGACTCTTAGTCCAGCTGTGCATGCTATGGTTGTAGAAGGGATTTGTAACGCCCTAATTTTTCTGTGCCTAAAATAATAGTTTTACCGGTCTGTGAATAGTACCACCGGTCCGGGAGTCGGTATTATTTTGGTCCAGAAAAATTACTATCTATGTTTCATATTTTGTTTAATATTTTTGGAGTATGCATACATGATTTTTATGGGTAGAAAATAAGTAATGAATATTTTTGGAGAATTTAGATAATTAGTGAATAGTGAATTATGGTGTTATATTAAGTAAGGAAATTTGAGGAATTATTTTTAAGGATTAAATTTGAGAATTTTATGGAGATAAATAATATTTTGAAGGAATTTACTTGGAGATTATTTGTAGCCATTAGATGAGATTACTTGACTTAATCCTAGCCATCCAATTAGGGGAAAAGACTAAAATACCCTTGTTGCTTTATATAAGTCAACCATCAATTATTGTGCAACCCTTTTTTCTTTCTTCTTCTTTTCCCTTACACGTCTCCTCCTCCTCCTCCTCCTCCTCCTTCTTCTTCTTCTTCATTTTCTTCAATTCTTCCTTACTAAACACATCAAATTCACCCCAACCAACTTGATTTAAGTTATTAATCCTAGAGATTAAAGCTCGGGAAGTGATTTTTGGTGAATTATTTCAAGAAATTTGGAGATTCTCTAATTCAGCCAAAGGTTGGAGAAACCTCTACCATGGAGTAAAGGCAAAGTGAGAGCTTAGAAAGTTTTAATTTAAGCTTGCTAAAGCTTATTTTTAATGTTAGTGTTCATAAACACACTTACCTTACTCAAATTTTTGATTTTGTGCCTTTATGCTCTTATGTGGATATTTTGGGATTTTGTATGAAATGATTGATTTGTTGAATTTTGGTTGCCATTACATGCTCTTGGCTGATATGTGATGAGTATTTATGTTGTGGTAGACATTTCTACCTTGTATCTTTGTTGTTCATGTTCCTTTCATGGTTAAAGTAAGCTGAATTTGGGAAAAATGGGTTATTGAGTGAGTTTAAGGACCATTTTTCGATCCTTTATAGTTTCCATTTGTGTCTTAGTCCTTCATAAAATTTTTAGGTCTCTCTCTTAGCTTTCCAACCCATCCTCTTGTGTCCAATTTGGAGATATATAGCTCAACTTATGGCTGAAACACCCAAACTCACTGTGTTATGACGGGCCACATGCATCACTGAATTGATTGCCCATTTTGACCACTATAATGGCAAGATTATGTTCTGAGTTCTTCATGAGAGTTGTTTCTCTGTGTCTTGAGACTTCTCTGGTTTTGGATTGAATTAATTTGAGTGTTTGGTTAAGGAGTAATTCAATAAACATTGGACTTTGTTCTGCTGAATCAGGTCTGGACTGTTGGTCTGTGTTCCTAGCTTTTGTTTGCTACCTTGCAGATTGATCTGGGCTGTGATCCCTTCATAACATTTGTATAATTTTGTCTTATTGTTCTAATGAATCTAATTTCGTTCCATTTGGAGACCTATAACTCAAGTTATGTCTTAAAAACCCTGCAAAGGTCAAGGTTATATTAATGCTGGAAATTTCCTATGCCTTGAATCATGGGTTTATTTGGCTCATTGTATGTATGAATCATGTGTGATGAGGTTCTCTTGATTATTTGTATGTTTGAGGATTTATTTGACAAAAATAAGATATAAGTTTGAAAAGTGTTATTGTAACACCCGCAGCCCAATCCCGAAAGACCCGACGGTGGATGCCACATTCGGTGCCGGAGGCACCTTCCTAACCGACATATAAATCATACAACCATATTATGAATTAGAAGTAACTTAGTATTCACAAGTTTAGCAAGTAATAATATTTTGTTTTGAAAATGATTTGGGAGAGTCCTACAGAAAAACTGCAAGAGTTTCCCCTAAAAATAGAAGTTGCCGAACATATGAATACAAAGCACTCCCAAATTCAAACTCCAAACCCCATCAAAGTCCAATAACAACACAATAGCACTTCTATAATTTCATAACTACATAATTCCTCAATAACATTTTAATATTCGTCACTTAAATACATTCATTATATACATATATATAATATTTTATATCCAAACATTAAATAAAATCTCATGCTTATCTCCAAATATATACACCAAACTAATTTATCATTACATGCTTAAGTTATAATTCAAATAACATAATCTCCGAAAGGTAATAATTATACATGCCATAATTCTTAAGTACATCAAACTAATTCTACCACTACTAAAATAGTCTCTTCTGTTCTAAAGCTACTCTTTTGATCTTCAAGTAGCAACCACGTACTTCAACCTGCGCGTGATAAAAATCAACGCGCTGAGTATAAAACTTAGTGGTGCTCATAAATAACAAACTTACCAATGTTGCATTGGCACACACTTAAAATATAAATTTTCATCAAAAGAACATACATTTACATTTATAGCAAAAGAAATATCAAATAAACTTATAATTAATAACATAAGTAATTTAATTCTTCCAAATCATAAATTCATTACTTGGACATTTATTATACCAATACACATACTATTTATTTTAAAACCATGCAACGAAATATCATGCTGTGAAAATTCATTTGATAACATAATCATTTATTTCCAAACTAAGGTTTACTGAAATATTATAATCTCATTCATTTAAGTGCCTTAAAAATATTTTCCAATGGCTCGCATACACTTAGGAGAAAGAGAACCAGATAGGTTTTCATAACTTTTTCATAATGGCCTTAGGTCGCCAACCTTTTCATAACATATAGAGCGCATCCGCCCTAACATAAGACACCCACGTGCCTAGCATATGATCATAGCTTCTTATCATAATGGCATCAAATGCCGAGCATGCTCATCATACATAAAATCAAACCACGCATCAAATTCACACCAAGTATATTAGAGCCCAAAATCCTTGTTTTAATTCTTAATTCATAACACTTCTCATAAAACTTGTCTTATGCTTTAGTCTTCTTAAATTCATAATGTCAGCTTACTTTACAAAGTCAATAACTCATGAAAAATTCATATTTAAACAAAATTACTTAACTTAGAAAATTTCTTATCATATGAAATCATATATGTAAGCTTACTTTAGAACTTAAGTAACTCATAAAAAAACTTCATACTTAAACATAATTACTTAATATAGGAAATTTCTCATAAATTCCTTTTCTTTTAAAACTTTCTTAAAGTCATAATGAAATGTAGCATAAGTAATTTCTTATCATATCACATCATACTTTTCTTATTCAAAATTCAAAGAACATACACCTTAAATACCCATTTTTTTTAAGAACATACACCTTAAATACTTTTCAAACTTATGTCTTATTTGTGTCAAATAAATCTTAAAGTATACAAAGAATCAAGAGAACTTCATCACACATGATTCATACCTACCTTTATCCAAATAAACCTATGATTCAGGACATAGAAAATTTCCAGCATTAATATAACCTTGACCTTTGCTGGGTTTCTAAGACATAACTTGAGTTCTAGATCTTCAAATTGAGTGACGTTTAATTCATTAGAAAGATAAGACAAAAGTATACAAATGTTATCAAGGGACAACAGCCCAGATCAATCTGTAAGATGGTGAAAAAAAGCTAGGAACACAAACCAATAGTCCAAACCTGATTCAGCAGAACTAATTCCAATGTTTATCAAATTCCTACTTATCCAAACGCTCAAATCAAACCAATCCAAAACCAGAGAAGTCTCAAGACACAGGGTAACAACTCTCATGAAGAACTCAGAACATAATATTACTATTATAGTGGTCAAAATGGGCACTCAATTCAGTGATACCTGTGGCCCGTCATAACAGAGTCAGTTTAGGTGTTTTAGCCATAAGTTGAGCTATACATATCCAAATTGGACACAAGAGGATGGGTTGGAAAGCTAAGAAGTACACCTACAACTTTTATGAAGGACTCAGACACAAATGGAAACTAGAAAGGATCGAAACATAGTCCTTAATCTCACTTAATATCACTTTTTGTTTTTTTCCAGTTTCAGCTTACTTAAAGCATATACAAGGTAGAGATGTCTACCACATACTCCATACTCATCAAACATCATCTTAAGAGCATAAAGTAACAAAGAATAATAAGAAAACTTAAGCCCTTTTTTCATCAATAGGTTCTGCCACTCTTGGAAAATGAAGAATAAAATATTTTTCTCATCAATTCAACATATAGACATGCTTAGAAATCTCCCAAGAACACATTTATACCACCAAAGTTCAATAATCAAAGTATTTCATATAAAATTTCCCATTGTCACAAAATAGTATAAACTTCACAAAATCAAAAATTTAAACAAGGTAAGAGTTTTTTATGAACACTTACCTTAAGAATCAAGCTTGGAACACCCAAAAATCACCAAATCAAACCTTAGTCTTGCCTTTATCCAACTTAGATAGCTCACCTTGTACTAACAAAAGAAAATCCTCAAATAAACTCAAAACCCAAACCAAAAGGCATAGAAAAATGCTATGAGAATGAAAGGATCCAAAATCCCTAATTAATTCCATAAATCAAACTCAAAATCACAAAATCTACTTACTTGAACTTTAGCTAAAACTCAAAAATTCTTCAAATCCTTAAGCTCCAATACAATGAATAATCTTGAATCTTCAAGAAGAATGTCTTGGATTGAGTTCATATGGTCTAGTTAGAGTGATTTCTTGTGAAAAATTGAAAACAATAAGGGAAGAAATGAGAGGGTAAGTTTCGGCCAAGGAAGAGAAGAAAGAAAGAAATTCACGTTGAAGAGAGGAAGAAGAAGGGAAAGTGGTTGCTCAAATAATTGAGCAATAAGGGTATTTTAGTCTTTACTCTACATTGGATGGCTAAGATTAAGTCATGTCAATGGTAATATAATCCAATGGCTAAAAATATTCTCCAATGTATTTCCTTCAAAATATTATTTATCTTCACAAAAATTCTCAAATTGAATCCTTCAAATAATTCCTCTAATTTCCTTAATTAATATAACACCATCTCAAATTTACTCTATAACAATAAATTTTCTCATTTCCTTAATTAATATAACACCATAATTCACTATTCACTAATTATCTAAATTCTCCAAAAATATTCATTACTTACTTTCCACCCATAAAAATCATGTATGCATACTCCAAAAATATTAAATAAAATATAATACATATAGTAATTTTTCTGGACCAAAATAATATCAATGTCCGGACTGGTAGTACTATTCACAGACCGGTGGTACTATTCATAGACTGATAAATCACTATCCATCCATAGTTAATTATACTCAATATCTTCCTCAGGTCTAAATAAAATATTATGCCCCTCTCTGTAGCACCATTCATGACCCGATAAAATAATACCATATAAGATTCGAAAATTTTTGAGGCGTTACAGTTATTGTGGATATGTTTAAATGGACATAAATGGGAAAAATTGTTGGAAATTTTGGGATAAAGTGTGGAATTAGTTTAGATAATGCATGATGAGGATAGAAATGGATACTTTGGTGCATAAGAGTTATGTTAGTATGCTTGGTTGGAGAAGGAAATTCCTCCCCTTGGTTTTCATTAAGAGGCCAAACCACTCTAGGGTGGTAAGGCTTACTTAATTCTTATTTTTTTGTATGGTATGCTATCTATATATCTATGACATAAGTATGATTATTTTGATAACCTTCATATGTTTAGAGTTTTTTTTTAAAAAAAGGGTATTTAAGATGTATGTGCTTTGAATTTTGAATAAGGAAAGTATGATTTTATATGATAAGAAGTTTCTTATGATAAATTTCATTATGACTTCAAGAACGTTTTAAAAGAAAAGGAATTTATAAGAAAGTTCCTATATTAAGTAATTATGTTTAAGTATGAAGTTTTTATGAGTCACTTAAGTTCAAAAGTAAGCTTACATGTATGATTTCATATGATAAGAAATTTTCTATGTTAATTTTCATGAGTTACTTATGTTCTAAAGTAAGCTTACATTATGAATTTAAGAAGACTAAAGAATAAGACAAGTTTTATGAGAAGTATTATGAATTAAGAATTAAAACAAGGATTTTGGGCTCTAATATACTTGATGTGAATTTGATGCGAGATTTGATTTTATTATGTATGATGAGCATGCTCGGCATTTGATGCCATTATGATACGAAGCTATGATCATATGCTAGGCACGTGGGTGTCTTATGTTAGGGCAGACGCGCTCTATATGTTATGAAAAGGTTGGCGACCTAAGGCCATTATGAATAAGTTATGAAAACCTATCTGCTTCTCTTTCTCCTAAGTGTATGTGAGCCCTTGGAAAATATTTTTAAGGCACTTAAATGAATAAGATTATATTATTTCAGTAAACCTTAGTTTGGAAATAAATGATTATGTTCTCAAATTAATTGCAAGGCATGATATTTCGATACATGGTTTTAAAATAAATAGTATGCGTATTGGTATAATAAATGTCTAAATAATGAATTTGTGATTTGGAAGAATTAAATTATTTATGTTATTAATTATAAGTTTATTTGATATTTCTTTTGCTATAAATGTAAATGTATGTTCTTTTGATAAAAATTTATATTTTAAGTGTGTTGCCAGTGCAACATTGGTAAGTTTGTCATGTATGAGCACCACTGAGTTTTATACTCAGCGCGTTGATTTTTATCGCGAGCAGGTTGAAGTCCGTGGTTGCTACTTGAAGATCAGAAGAGTAGCTTCAGACCAGAAACGACTATTTTAGTAATGGTAGAATTAGTTTGATGTCTTAAGAATCATGGCATGTATAATTATTACATTTTCGGATATTATGTTATTTGAATTATAACTTAAGCATGTAATGATAAATTAGTTTAGTGTATATATTTGGAGATAAGCATGAGATTTTATTTAATGTTTGGATATAAAATATGTTGAAGATAGTTGGTATGATTAAGAACATAAGGACTTGATATATATATATATATATATATATATATATATATATATGATGAATGCATTTAATTGATGGTCATTAAAATGCTATTGAGGGTTTCTATAATTATGAAGGTATAGAAGTGTTGTTGTGTTGCTATGGTGATTACTGGAGTTTGCTGGGGGTTTAGAGTTTAAAATTGGGAGTGTTTTGTATTCACATGTTTGGCGAGCTCAGTTTTTAAAGGGAAACTCTTACAGTTTTGTTGTAGGATTTTTCCTAAATTGTTTCATCAGTTATATATATATATTTCAAAAACAAATTAAAAAAACATTACTCGCTAAACTTGTCAATACTTAATCACTTCTAATTCATAATCTGATTTTATGATTTATATGTTATGTTAGGATGGTGTCTCCGGCACCGAATGTGGCATCCACCGTCGGGTCTCTTGGGGCTGGGCGGCGGGTGTTACATTTAGTGGTATCAGAGCATAGGTTGAGGCGGTTCTAGGACTATATGTGTATCAGAGCATAGGTTTATCAGAGCATAGAAATTTATCTATTTTGAAGTGAGAGTATAAGTTATTTAAGTTAAATACATGTCATATTGGTTTGATTTGGAAACAACCAGCCATTGGAGAATGGTGTCATGGTAAGCGGAGTATATATTAAGGTTACTACTGATGATTAATGGTTATATCCTTCTGGAGGAAATTCTTAGAGAATAAGGGATAGGGATTCGATGTGGTGGTTATTGGAGATGAGATGTTATTGAGGCGTTAAGGATTTGTGTTCTTTTTCTTGGTTGATATGATTTCTAAGTGTTATAAGTATATTTTGAGATTTGCCTTTTGAAAATATGAATTTTAATTTCGAAATTGATTTGTATCCATGAGATTGATATCATGATTGACGTGTAGAAAGGTTTGTTTATTTTGTATCCATAAGATGCATATTTTTTTTTTATATATTGCTTATGGATAAATGATTTTGCTATAAGGATTTTCCCTTCTTTTGAAAACTTTGGATATAAAAAAAAACAAAATTAAATTTTCAAGTATGGTTTTATAAAGTTTTGATAAACGAAAAGATCGTTTTATAAATGAAAATGAATTCATTTGTATAGATTCATGAATTGTGAAGTATAGTGGTTGATGAATTAAACAGGAAAATAACATTTATATATAATTTAAGTATGTAAAATGAAGTGTAAACTTGTATGGTTGTGTGCGCAAGAAGATATGTTAAGTTATGCATTATTAAGATTATAAATGTTAAGTTGAAGTTAAATGATGAAAGCATACTATTTTTTTTTTATTTAATACTTGTTGAATGTGAAATGCATACATAAAAAGCATGAATGTGTGTATATGTGCCTGTGGAAGGAATATGTTGAGAATAAGTTGCTAGTATTATCTAATAAGAGAACTAAATGATTCGAATTCAAGGACATTAGAATCTATTTACTTGGAGTATTGATTTTATTATATGCAATTGATGAAGTTTCCATGATTTTGGTTAATGGAATTTATTGTGACTATTGAGATAAGCATTTTTCTGGATAGAATATATATATTAATTGGTGTATTTTTCTGGATAGAATTTATTATGACTATTAATTGGTGTATTTCCATAAATGATATTTATAAGATTTAAATGATGTATGATTTGATGTGATTGGCTATAATAAGGGGTGATGAGCATTTTTCATAAGAAATAATGTTGGTGGAATGGAACATTATTTAAAGCCATTTATGAGAAGTGATTTCTCCTTCTGAGAAATAATTACTACTTGGTGGAGTAAAGTATACATCAAGGATAATATAAATTACTATGGTTATAAGAAAAGTAAATTGTGATTATTAGTCAGAAATAAATTGCTTTAATCTTAATGTGTCTAGTAGTGGATCTTGTATGAATTGTGGCACCTTATGGTTTAATATGGTATAAGTCTGAATTAAATTCAACGAGATTTAGTCTTTTGATGTTTAAAGTATTTGTTGAACTCTAGATGTTATGTAAGTTATAAATAAGGATTTTTGTATAATGAGAGATTCTATGATCCGAGGAAAAAGTAAATGACTCCTGTAAAGAAATTAATTTAATTATGTTATATAAATATTGGACCATGATGGTTAAGTGAATTGATGAATGACATCGGACATGGAGAGATAGTTGTCCAACTATTGAATTGATGTTATATCAATAAATTAGATAAGTAAGAATGGATCTAGTTATGTCATTATTTAGAGTTTTTGACAAATTTGGAATCATGGTTATTAAGGTTTGATGGAAATAGAAGTAATGATGCATCAGAGTATATACAAGACAAGAATTTCTATAATTTGAGATTTCATGAATATGGAAAAAATTTGTGGTTCATGTTGATCTCACTATGTTTATATGAGAATAAATTCTAAGCCAAAATGAGCAAGAGTTTATAAGTGATCATTGTTATGATAGAAAAGATTGGTTAATAGTTAACAGAAGTATTTACGAGTCATAGAAGAGTTATGGATTTATGTGAGATAGCTATGATTAAAACAAAAAGTGCAATTGCTATGACTTAGTGAATTCTAATTGGATGGAACTACCAAATCATGGATAAATGGTCAAGTTGGGATAGTCTATATGGCACATTGCATGATTTGCATAACTTTGTGATTGTGTATGACTACTTTTATGTATTGCGATTTGAGCTTTTGGTTTAATTTTTTCGTGAGTGGAACTTGCAAGTATGCATGTTTGAATATCTGTATATATGTATGAAAGTATTTGAGATTAAGTATCATGTTGGAATTAAGTTATTAACACTGATATGAGAATAAGCTATATGATCTCAGGATATGTTTATATAATCTCATCATGCTTTATGAGAATTTACATTATGCAAATCTTTGAATGTGATATTTACATGAAATTAATATCATCTTACTATATGTATGTGTATAGACCTTTGTTATTGAATTTAAGTGTATGATACTCCATGAACTTGAACTTTATAAATTGTATATGCCTTGATATGTATCTTATATGATGATATGTTTGGTATGTGAGTTTTATAGGTCATTGGATTGAGTGCTAGATAGAATAAGAGACGTTTATGGATTTTTCTTGTAAGGGAATTAAAGAGGATATTAAGGATCTAATCGGTTTGTAAGTTTACATTATAATTATAAGATAAAAAAAAATTTAAATATTGAATGGTTAAATTTGCTATTATGGATGTTCATTTGGGAGAATCACGTATAGAACAAAGGATAGTAAGTGCGAGCCGATTAAGGAAGAATTAAATTGAGTCGGAAAATATTATGAGATTAAATTATTTAATTCAGGTGAATTTCGAGGACGAAATTCTTTAAGGAGGGTAGAACTGTAACGCCCTAATTTTTCTGTGTCTAAAATAATAGTTTTACCGGTCTGTGAATAGTACCACCGGTCCGGGAGTCGGTATTATTTTGGTCCAGAAAAATTACTATCTATGTTTCATATTTTATTTAATATTTTTGGAGTATGCATACATGATTTTTATGGGTAGAAAATAAGTAATGAATATTTTTGGAGAATTTAGATAATTAGTGAATAGTGAATTATGGTGTTATAGTAAGTAAGGAAATTTGAGGAATTATTTTTAAGGATTAAATTTGAGAATTTTATGGAGATAAATAATATTTTGAAGGAATTTACTTAGAGATTATTTGTAGCCATTAGATGAGATTACTTGACTTAATCCTAGCCATCCAATTAGGGGAAAAGACTAAAATACCCTTGTTGCTTTATATAAGTCAACCATCAATTATTGTGCAACCCTTTTTTCTTTCTTCTTCTTTTCCCTTACACGTCTCCTCCTCCTCCTCCTCCTTCTTCTTCTTCTTCTTCATTTTCTTCAATTCTTCCTTACTAAACACATCAAATTCACCCCAACCAACTTAATTTAAGTTATTAATCCTAGAGATTAAAGCTTGGGAAGTGATTTTTGGTGAATTATTTCAAGAAATTTGGAGATTCTCTAATTCAGCCAAAGGTTGGAGAAACCTCTACCATGGAGTAAAGGCAAAGTGAGAGCTTAGAAAGTTTTAATTTAAGCTTGCTAAAGCTTATTTTTAAGGTTAATGTTCATAAACACACTTACCTTACTCAAATTTTTGATTTTGTGCCTTTATGCTCTTATGTGGATATTTTGGGATTTTGTATGAAATGATTGATTTGTTGAATTTTGGCTGCCATTACATGCTCTTGGGTGATATGTGATGAGTATTTATGTTGTGGTAGACATTTCTACCTTGTATCTTTGTTGTTCATGTTCCTTTCATGGTTAAAGTAAGCTGAATTTGGGAAAAACGGGTTGTTGAGTGAGTTTAAGGACCATTTTTCGATCCTTTCTAGTTTCCATTTGTGTCTTAGTCCTTCATAAAAGTTGTAGGTCTCTCTCTTAGCTTTCCAACCCATCCTCTTGTGTCCAATTTGGAGATATATAGCTCAACTTATGGCTGCAACACCCAAACTCACTGTGTTATGACGGGCCACATGCATCACTGAATTGATTGCCCATTGTGACCACTATAATGGCAAGATTATGTTCTGAATTCTTCATGAGAGTTGTTTCCCTGTGTCTTGAAACTTCTCTGGTTTTGGATTGAATTAATTTGAGTGTTTGGTTAAGGAGTAATTCAATAAACATTGGACTTGGTTCTGCTGAATCAGGTCTGGACTATTGGTCTGTGTTCCTAGCTTTTGTTTGCTACCTTGCAGATTGATCTGGGCTGTGATCCCTTCATAACATTTGTATAATTTTTTCTTATCGTTCTAATGAATCTGATTTCGTTCCATTTGGAGACCTATAACTCAAGTTATGTCTTACAAACCCTGCAAAGGTCAAGGTTATATTAATGCTGGAAATTTCCTATGCCTTGAATCATGGGTTTATTTGGCTCAATGTATGTATGAATCATGTGTGATGAGGTTCTCTTGATTATTTGTATGTTTGAGGATTTATTTGACAAAAATAAGATATAAGTTTGAAAAGTGTTATTGTGGATATGTTTAAATGGACATAAATGGGAAAAATTATTGGAAATTTTGGGATAAAGTGTGGAATTAGTTTAGATAATGCATGATGAGAATAGAAATGGATACCTTGGTGCATAAGAGTTATGTTAGTATGCTTGGTTGGAGAAGGAAATTCCTCCCCTTGGTTTTCATTAAGAGGCCAAACCACTCTAGGGTGGTAAGGCTTACTTAATTCTTATTTTTTTGTATGGTATGCTATCTATATATCTATGACATAAGTATGATTATTTTGATAACCTTCATATGTTTAGAGTTTTAAAAAAAAAAGGGTATTTAAGATGTATGTGCTTTGAATTTTGAATAAGGAAAGTATGATTTTATATGATAAGAAGTTTCTTATGATAAATTTCATTATGACTTCAAGAACGTTTTAAAAGAAAAGGAATTTATAAGAAAGTTCCTATATTAAGTAATTATGTTTAAGTATGAAGTTTTTATGAGTCACTTAAGTTCAAAAGTAAGCTTACATGTATGATTTCATATGATAAGAAATTTTCTATGTTAATTTTCATGAGTTACTTATGTTCTAAAGTAAGCTTACATTATGAATTTAAGAAGACTAAAGAATAAGACAAGTTTTATGAGAAGTATTATGAATTAAGATTAAAACAAGGATTTTGGGCTCTAATATACTTGATGTGAATTTGATGCGAGATTTGATTTTATTATGTATAATGAGCATGCTCGGCATTTGATGCCATTATGATACGAAGCTATGATCATATGCTAGGCACGTGGGTGTCTTATGTTAGGACGGATGCGCTCTATATGTTATGAAAAGGTTGGCGACCTAAGGCCATTATGAATAAGTTATGAAAACCTATCTGCTTCTCTTTCTCCTAAGTGTATGTGAGCCCTTGGAAAATATTTTTAAGGCACTTAAATGAATAAGATTATATTATTTCAGTAAACCTTAGTTTGGAAATAAATGATTATGTTCTCAAATTAATTGCAAGGCATGATATTTCGATACATGGTTTTAAAATAAATAGTACGTGTATTGGTATAATAAATGTCCAAATAATGAATTTGTGATTTGGAAGAATTAAATTATTTATGTTATTAATTATAAGTTTATTTGATATTTCTTTTGCTATAAATGTAAATATATGTTCTTTTGATAAAAATTTATATTTTAAGTGTGTTGCCAGTGCAACATTGGTAAGTTTGTCATGTATGAGCACCACTGAGTTTTATACTCAGCGCGTTGATTTTTATCACGCGCAGGTTGAAGTCCGTGGTTGCTACTTGAAGATCAGAAGAGTAGCTTCAGACCAGAAATGACTATTTTAGTAGTGGTAGAATTAGTTTGATGTACTTAAGAATCATGGCATGTATAATTATTACATTTTCGGATATTATGTTATTTGAATTATAACTTAAGCATGTAATGATAAATTAGTTTGGTGTATATATTTGGAGATAAGCATGAGATTTTATTTAATGTTTGGATATAAAATATGTTTAAGATAGTTGGTATGATTAAGAACATAAGGACTTGATATATATATATATATATATATATATATATATATATATATATATATATATATATAATGAATGCATTTAATTGATGGTCATTAAAATGCTATTGAGGGTTTCTATAGTTATGAAGGTATAGAAGTGTTGTTGTGTTGCTATGGTGATTACTGGAGTTTGCTGGGGGTTTAGAGTTTAAAATTGGGAGTGTTTTGTATTCACATGTTTGGCGAGCTCAGTTTTTAAGGGAAACTCTTACAGTTTTGTTGTAGGATTTTTCCTAAATTGTTTTCATAAGTTATATATATATATTTCAAAAACAAATTAAAAAAACATTACTCGCTAAACTTGTCAATACTTAATCACTTCTAATTCATAATCTGATTTTATAATTTATATGTTATGTTAGGACGGTGTCTCCGGCACCGAATGTGGCATCCGCCGTCGGGTCTCTTGGGGCTGGGCGGTGGGTGTTACAGGATTCATTGTTTTCTTGTTTATTTTATTTCTTTTTTTTTCCTCTTTTGGTTTATTAAAAAAATAAAAAAAATAAATATAATAGAAAAAAATAGGAAAAAAAAAAGAAGAGAGAGGAAACTGACCAGAATTGCTGTTTGGCTCGAAAAAAGAGTGAATGAAAAAAAAAAGGGCCAAAAGCAGCTTTTATAGAGGAAAAAAGCCCAACCCGGCGGCCACCGCCAAAAAAAAAAAATGTTTTTACATACATATATATATATATATGTATATAATTTCCAATGCCAAAAAAAAAAAGAAAGGAAAAAATGTTCTTTTCTAAAAAAAAAGGTATATATTTTGCATAAAATGAGCGGAAATAAAATCCTATTTTCTTTCATATTTGATAGCCATGCATACATATTTTCAGTACTAACCGAAGTGCAGGTACAAATAAAGTTCAGTACAGAAAATACAGTAGGAGAAAAACAAAGGAAAGCTGGAAAATCTAGCAACTATCAGCGGCGGGGCCTCCTCCTCCTCTGATCATCAAAGGTTATCTGAGTCCAGGCCGTAGCTAGTTCTTGTTGCATCCCGAGAACCAGCTCCATCATCTGAGTGACCAACCCGACAGGAACCTGGAAATCATACAAAGGAAAATACAAGTCAATCTCAAATCTCTTACGAATCCTTTTTGTGAGAGAGATGTGTCAGGCTTTACCTCAGTGATGTCCTCGGAAGGAAGAGTCGGGCGATCCACACCCTCCAGGGAGACTTCTCGAAGAGCTGGAGGGCTGTCAGGGACAAAGTAAGAAATACTGTATGGTAGACGTAGATTGGCCAGGTCTGGGTGAAGTGGCCCGGTAGCCTCCAAAATAGCCCGGGGAGCCCTGAAAGGACCTATCGATCGGCTAGGCCCGGCCTGCGACGGACCCCCAACCGGAGTGGAAGAAGTGGGATCGGTCATGGGCCTCCTCCTTGGAGTCCTAGTCGAGGGACCCGAAGCCCGAGAAGAACGGGTGCCAAGTGGCTGAGAAGGAACCGGCCCCTGGAAATTATCAAGCCGAGATCCAATGGGCGGCATCAAAGAGATTCCGCAGAACTCATCGTAATCTCCTCCCATAAGGAGCTCCACATGTGGAATACCCTCAGTATGAGCAGCAGTGAGCACCATCTGCCTACCTGCTCGCATGTCCTCAGGAGGGGAATAAGGGACAGTCCGGCAGCCTCTTATCTGAATGTCCACCCTCTCGCCCAAATAATATCGCCGCAGGATGGGGTGCGACAAGACCACTCTCCACCGAGACAAGGCATCTGACCGCTGGAAATTAGGATCAGCCTGAATCCAGCTCTGTAGACAGGCAGTCATTGGCCCCACTTCAGCCTATAAAAGATGCAAATATGTTAATAAATCCTTTTTATTTAACATATCTAAGAATCACTAAGCACATACCTGCTCCAGAGGACAAGTATCAAAAAAGGTTCTCAGCTCCTTCAGCGATTTCTTGCACCGAACGATATGAAGGTTTGATTTGTACCATCTCCAAGCCAAAGGCGCCAGCCCTGATCATCAGTCTGAAGCAGCTCTGGGCGAGTGTAAGGAAAGTACTCGAATGCCCAAGTTTGCGAAACACAAAAAAAAAGATAGAATCAGTGGAAAAGAAAATCAAGACGAACAAAAAAACACAGAAAAGAGGAATGTTCTTTACATTACCTCCCAGAAATAGTAGGTCCCGCTGAGTTTGCAGTGACCTCGACTCAGGTCGCACATATCGTCGTACATGCGGCTCAGAATAGCACCGGCCCAGTCATACTCCTCCAAATGGGCCAAATTTTCCAAACTCTTCAAGATAGAAGGGTTAAACTTCTCTTTCCTGTTGGACCAGAAGGTCGAGGCAAACAGCAGCAACAAGGTGAATCGGGCCACCTGAGTAGCCGTCAGCTCTCCCCGCCCGTATCTAGCATAGATGCCAGGGGCCTGGAGGGATAACCAGCGTCTAGAAACGCTCAAAGCAGGGGTGACAGAGCCTGACTCGACAATCCGTGGCAGGTCTATCCCAATCAGCTCCACCATCCGGTCGGGGGAGATCTCAGTCCTCCAGTCATCATACAGCTCGATCGGTCGAATGCCGAAAGGGATCCCGGAGATCACCGAGAAATCCGCAGGGGTCAGTGTCAATTCGCCCCAAGAGAAGTGGAAAGTATTGGTGGTGTCCCACCATCTCTCGGCCAAGGCACACAATAACTCCTTATAGTTGCTCCGACCCATGTCAAGATGTCTCAGATAGCCCAGATAAGACGGGCGGATAATCGCGCCAACCAGGTTGTTTTGATCAAATATTTCGAGCGGAACTTCAGCCACAGAACTCTCACCCACTGTGAATACTCAAATTTTGAGGCTCAAAAAGCCAGTTTTCCCGGACTGCAAATAGTCCGGCCGGACCGGAGGCCATTTTGGAAATTTACCGGAAGTATGCCAATATGGTACTTAAAACGTCCGGGACGTCGCTAGGATCGCGGAACTGGTCCCGGAATATTTTTTGGAGGTCCAAAAATCCCGAAAAAGCCTCCGGAACGTAAAATTAGAAAGTCCGCCGGCCGCGGCGGTGGCAGCAGCCGCCCTTCACGGCGGCGGTAGCCGGCGACCGAGCCGCCGAGGTCCGGCGGCCCAGCCGCTGAGCCTCCAGCGGCTGGGCCGCCGAGGCCCGGCGGGCCAGCCGCCGGCCCCCGGCGACCGAGCCGCCGAGGTTCGGCGGCCCAGCCGCTGAGCCTCCGGTGGCCGTGCCACCGAGGCCCGGCGGGCCAGCCGCCGAGACCAGGCGGCCCAGCCGCTGAGCCTCCGACGGCCGAGCCGCCGAGACCCGGCGGCCCAGCCGCTGAAACAGTCCGATTTTTGCTATAAATAGCAGCCCCGGGCCTCCTATTTTCGGCACTCAGTCTGTGTTGACGGACGCTCCTTCTCCCCTACGCTCCTTGCGATTCTTTACAGCTTTTCTGCATTTTTAATTTTAGATTTTATCGCTTTCTTGCCTTGTTACTTGGTCACTAAAATTAAATTAATTAAAATTCCCTTAACGTGGAGCTTAACCTGGAGTTAAGAAGTGGCCGTCGACTAAATCAGGTACATGAACTAAACTCTGCTTATTTAATTTTAGCACTTCATGCATGCTTCTCTTCTACTCCTAATAATTCTACAACTGCATAAATGCATTACATGTCATCATTAGGCAAATAAGCTGCCTCAATAAATAAATTTAGGCTAAGGCCCGGTTAATTAATAATCGTGGTATTAAAGCCTAAAATCCGACAATATTGGCCTAAAAAGACCTAGTTAATCAATAACTACGGTTAATTGCCTTTACTTCGAACAGCCTGACTTAAGTCCAATTAATCAATAATTGTGGCTAAAAAGCCTTAATCAATCACATGTTGGCAACAAATTGCCTACAATTAAATCAACCACATTTTGGCAACAAATTGCCCACGGTTCAATCAATTTTTGGCAAACAAATTGCCTATAAATTAGATTAACTACTTTTTAGCGACAAATCGCTTAAATCACAATTTTTGGCTAAAAGCCTTCAAACAATTGCTTTTGGCAAATAAATTGCCTTAAGTCAATCAATTTTTGGCGACAATCGCCCAATCATCAACGTTTGGCAATAAATTATCTAAATCAACTCATTTTGGCTAAAAGCCTTCAAATTAATCAACCTTTTGGCTAAAAGCCTTAAAATCAAGCATTTTGGCGACAAACGCCTAAATAATCACCTTTTGGCAAACAATTGCCTAAATCACTCTCTTTCTTGGCTAAAAGCCTTAATCATTTTGGCGACAAACGCCCAATCAATCAATTTTCGGCAACAAATTACCTAAATCAATCTTTTGGCTAAAAGCCTTCAAATAAGCACTTTTGGCAAGAATAAGCCCAAGCATCAATTTTTGGCGACAAATCGCCCAACAAAACATCTTTTGGCAAGAATAAGCCCAAACATCAATTTTGGTAATAAATTGCCCAATCAACATTTTTGGCATCAAATGCCTAAAAATCAATCAATCTTTGGCAAAAAGCCTAAACAAAATGCACAAAGCATACACACACTCATGCATAAAGCATCCCCATTCAAAGCCCTCTAAAAGAGGCCTATCGAACTACGTTGACTTTGATCTTCCATTCAAACGGAAGTACGTAGGCACGTTCGGGATTTAAATCCGGGCGGCAAGTCGAAATCACATAAACATTTTCATTTGGTTTAATTACCTTGCAAAGCATTCATTCATTCAGGTTAGTTCATCAGCATGACATAGTCTCGGGATCCACCTCGGGTTCGTAGACCATGCCTTAAACGTTGGGTTAATTAATCTAGTAATTAGGTTAATTAAAATTGGAGTCAACTTAGGGTTTTTTCCTAGTTTACCCGAAAATAATTAAACAAGGTGGCGACTCACACATCACGTGCATTTCTTCCTTAGTCACATGCATTCACATGCCTATGATATTTGGGGGAGGGGTTCACAGTTTGGCGACTTCACTGGGGATAATCTTATGTAATCTTTTTGCATAAAAAGTGGACTACAATTGTTGAATAAACTAACCTGCCCTTCTTTAGGGCATTACTTTATTATGCTTTGTTTTACAGGGTACCTTGACATAAATCGAGTGTTCTTTCTTTAAGAATACTCGATGAGAGGAAATTTGAACTTAAGTGACAAATTTGATTAAGACATTTAAATTTGTTGATCTATTTGCACGATTGAGAATCTTTTTCTCCATTGCATAAAAAAATGAATTTCAAATGAATTTCTTCTCTCTCTGTTCAAACTTCTGAGTCTGGATAGCAAGTAGCGCTGATCAGCAGGTCTCTTTGATTATGTCGACGGACAGCCAAAGCGTCCTCCCTGTTACCGCAAACCGCCCCTAATCCTTTTTGGGGTGGCCCATGAGTATGCGTACCGTTGGACCCACGCGAAACTCTTTGTTGCACATGTGGTTAGGTATATCCTTACTCAAGGTTCAAGGGTCCCTTTATAAGCCAATTCTCTATTTGTGTCATAGCCTATAGAACCTATCCTTTAGGACTGTATGCACCCAATGATACGAATCATATCATTAAACGAAGTATGACGTGATGTTGTGCGCATTCATGACATATCATCTCATTAAAAAGAACTTTCCATTTCAAAAGCTGAAAAATCACATTTTTGGTCCCTGAGACCTGAAAAATTACATTTTGGCCCCTAAGGCCCAAAAATTCTCAATTTGGCCTCAAAGGCCCAAAAATTCTCAATTTGGCCCCTGAGGCCCAAAAATTCCCAATTTGGCCACAGAGGCCCAAAAATTCACAATTTGGCCCCTAAGCCCCAAAAAATTCTCAATTGGGCCCCGAAGGCCCAAAAATTCTCAATTTGGCCCCTGAGGCCCAAAAATTCCCAATTTGGCCTCTAAGGCCCAAAAATTCTCAATTTGGCCACAGAGGCCCAAAAATTCACAATTTGGCCCCTAAGGCCCAAAAATTTTCAATTTGGCCCCAAAGCCCAAAAATGCCCAATTTGGTCACAAAGGCCTAAAAGTTCACATTTTGGCCCCTAAGGCCCAAGAAAAAATTTTCTTTGAGAACTTAGGGCCATTCGAAAAGTCGAGGTGTCCTAGCATACCAACATTACCCTACCACATAAGGTCAGACCGTCCCATCTCACAGGGTCAAGTCATTCTTCCCTATATCAACACCACCCAACATTGTTTGGTCATACCACCCCACATCATAAGGGTCAAGTCCAAATACCTTACCCATACATTACCCCACCTCACACTATCTCACATACCCCTATGAAAACACCTTATATAGGATTAGTCTAATCGTTTTGACTATGTCCTTTCACAGGTAACCCCCGTTCAAGTACCAGTCATGCCTACAGTACTATCACCGACCTCACCAGCTTCACCAGCTTCACCAGCTACACCAGTTTTACCTACAACTCCTACAACCCTACCTGCACCAATGGCATCACTCACTGACATCCAAAATCTCATTGAACAACTGGAGGCCAGGATGGAGGCCAGAATGAATGAGGCATTGGCTGCCCAAAGGACTGCCCTGATAGCTGAACTAGGTAATGGTAATGGAAATGGGGCTTCGGCCGGGGGAAGTGGACCTACTACCTCCAATCAGGGTCCTGTTGCTGAACCGACAAACCCTGCCATTAACCTAGATGACATGCCCTCCAGAACTGCTTCTGAGCTGGAAGCTTAGAAAATGAGAGAGAAGCTGGAATTGTTGGAAAGATCAATCACTGCTCTCAAAACCCACAAGGAAGTGGTGGACATGGACTCCTTGTCCTTGTTCCCCGAAGCAAGATTACCTACAAAATTCAAGATGCCTAACATGGACAAGTTTGATGGAACCACTTGTCCCAAAACGCACCTGAAAATGTATGTGGATGCCCTCAACCCGTTTGGCCTGAACAGCGAGCTCCTTGCTCAGTTGTTTCAGCAATCTTTGACTGGTGCTGCATTAAGATGGTTTGTAAGCTTGGATCATTCCAAAATGAAGAATTGGGAGGACATATGCAACGCTTTCAACACGCAGTACCATTATAATATCGAAGTGGATGTTACCCGGAGGGAGCTGGAAACCACTAAACAAAAGAACAATGAGTCCTTCTCCTCGTTCCTTTCGAGGTGGAGAGCCAAAGCTGCTCAAATGATCAACCGACCCTCTGAACAGGAACAAGTTGATATAATAATCAAGAATTTACTGCCTGTCTACCAGTTACAGCTTCAAACACAGTACTTGCCTACGTTCCAATCGCTCATTGCAACTGTAACTAATAAGGTGGAAGACTTAATCCAGTTGGGTCAACTCAAAGAATACTCATACAAGAAGCAGAATCATGCTGGGTCCAGTGAGACAAATGAAATAGCCAGTATAATCCCCACGAATCCTTTACGTGTTAGGAATTTGGGAAGCAATCAGCCAAGGAGGTAATATACTGATCTCGGCATGCCAATCCTTTTGGTGTTCCGAGAAGCAGTGAAAGCAAATTTACTGAAGCCTTTAGAAGCAAGGCCATTACCAAACCCCTTGCCCCGGAATTTCAAAGCCAATGAATACTGTGAGTACCATCAAGGACATGGGCATAAGACCGAATCATGCTGGACTTTGAAAAACCGTTTACAAGACTTGGTTGACAATGGGTCCATCATCCCCAAGAGCAAGCTGAATATCAACCAATCCCTTGCCTAACCATGGGATTAATGCAAAAAAATTGCTGAATAAGAATCATTCGATCCTTTCGAACTCTTTTTTTTTTCTTAGAAATGAATGAGGTTTGTGTCCGAGAAGGTTGAGATCAAACCTCCAAAAGAACAAAGGAATTGTTCAAGACCAACAACAACCTGTCTGATCGATTTAAGCATCGAGAGGAACAAAGTCACTACAGTCAATCCAATCCTAGTCCATCACAGTCCGCCTAGAGTCTATCTTTTAGGGTCTAGCTTTTCTTTTCATTTTCATTTCCATTCAAGTTTTTTTTTTCATTCAATTCAAATTTGTAAATCTAAGTGTCTTTTGTACACAAATTTTGTCTTATCAATAAAAAGGGATCAGTTTACGTTCCAATCATGTTTATACTCTTTCCCTATCCATTCCTGTGAAAGCAAAAAAAAAAATCGAAAAAGATAATAAAAAATTGAAAAAATAAAGAAATGATGACAAAAAAAAAGATAATAAAAATTGGCAAAGAAAAATGCATTCATCCTTTCATTTGCTCTGCATCAATCAAAGCTGGGGGCATCCTAAGAAGCACCATCAAAGGGGAAGTTTTGAAGGGTAATCATGGAAAGGATCCAGCAAAGGGTGCGCAAGACTTCAAACAGTACTGAGGCAAAGCCGATTGAAGGGGTTAAGGCCAGAATGGTTTCTCCGAAAACCCAGGAATGGAAGATGCTCCGACAGAGAGGTGTCTGAATTTTGAGCTTAAGAGCGACAGAATAAAGAAGTTATGTTTGGAATTGGGTTGGGTCTGCACGAAGTCGCAATGCTATCCATACATCTCAGAATCAAGTTGCCTCGAAATTCTTTATGGAGAGGCTGCTTCTAAGCAAGCAAAAGGAAAAACGGGACAAAAGGAACCCCTGGTCAAAAGGAAGCAAACAAGCAAAAGAAAAAAAAATGGGTCAAAAGGAACTTCTGCACACAAGAAAGAAATCAAGGACAAAGCTACAGGAAATCAAGTTGTCAAAAACGTGTCAACTGCAAGCTCTCCGTTAAATTCAAGCCCATCAAGGGTAGACGACGAATCATTTCAGCCATAAGGACAAAGACCAAGCGGCTGCTCACATTTTGAAAAAGCAAGTTAAAAGAAGCAGTCATTTCCACGAATTGGATGACAACAAACACCTTGAAAATCAAGCGCCAGGCATGGCACAAGTACAAGTGTCCTTATAAACGAGGATCATTTCTCAAAACAAGGAAAAGGAAGAGTCTCCTCAAAATTCCTTATGGAGAGGAGAACCATTGAGGAAATAAGTTTCAAATTCAGAGGAAGATAAAGTTCAAGAAAAGGAATCAAATTAACCTCAAGAATTCAAACATGGCGAAGCCACAAACTCAAAGCATAAAAGCTTCTTCAACACTCAAGCCACTCAAGTTACCACCACAATGTGGGTATTCAAAACTCTTTGTGATGAATACAAGTCACATTTCAGTCAACCAGTGGTAAAACCACTACAACAACAAATTCAGATTCGCCTAGGGTCATCACTATCATACGAGCTCGAGTCAATAAGTTGATTCAACATCATCAAAGTCGGGAATGAATCCCGTAAAGACATCAAGCCGGGAAGAAATCCCGCAAAGAAATCAAGTCGGAAATGAATTCCACAATCAGCATTAAGGCAAAATTGAATTTTGCCCCAACAGTAAGTCGGAAATAAAATCCGCACCAAGTCGAAAAGGAATTCCGCACCAACATCAAGTCGGAGATGAATTCTACACCAGCCGAGCACGAAGTTCGCATCCCGGAAGGAACTACGAAAGACCTGATTCTCCCCATCCCCCGAAGAGCTCTTGGAGATACGTAGGCAGCCACAAAGGCACGGTCACAAACATAAGTTTGCATCATAAAAAGCATTTTCTCTTTGCCAATATATATAAAAAAATAATAATAATAAAAAAAGAGAAGAAAAGAAAAATAAAAGCTGGAGTTGAAAACCCGAAAGGGCGGCTTCAGGCAAGAATTGAGCCCACTAGGCTGAAAACCCAAAAGGGCGGTCTAGGAAAAAGTTAAGGCAAAAAAAAAAAAAAAAAAAAAAAAAAAAAAAAAAAAAAAACAAACAAAAAGTGCTTTCATAGGTCTCTTTGGGAGTATATCAATCATTTTTTTTAAGAATCACTGAGTTCCTTACAAGAAAATTTTGAGTCTCTAAATCGAGTCTCGAATGAGTCTCTAAAAATCAAGTCTCCATCACTAGTGGTCATTCCACAACGAGTCACAAAAAATCGAGTCATTCTCAAAAGTTCATTTTGAAAGCGTCACTCTTTGAGTCATTCCTCGAAAAAAAAAAAGAGAGAGGAAAATGTCAATTCAATCCTCGGGGTTTCCAAAACAACCCTAAAAAATGTCAAACATAATCGTTGAGAGGTAATTCTTTAATACCTCATCTCCACTCGGACCATCGTTTCTTCGATCCTTTCAGACGAGCGATGTCATCCATATTGTCCGTTTCCTCGAGTCATATAAGTGGCTTTGTTCTCTTTGATTCCTCAATCGATTGGATAAGTACAATACCCATGTTGTGAAGTATTCCATGGTCAGCACCATTCTGGGGGCAAGAAGTGATAAGAACCTTCACCATTCTCCCATCACAGAAGTAATCACGGAATTTTTAGTCTTTCATTAAGAAGAAATTCTGTTTCAGCTAATAAGGGCATCAATTCTCTCAAGCAGGGGTCAAAATCCTCCAAGTCAGATTCAGAGGCAAGTGTTATAAAAAAAAACATACACAACCCAGGGTGGAACCCAACCATTGTCAATCTCTTTTACACAAACCCAGGGTAGAACCCAGTTAATGGTTGACCTTTTTTACATAAAACCTAAGGCGAAACTCTTTGATCATTTCGACTTTAGGTGGACCCTTGGTTCTCAAAGAAAAAAAAATAAAACAAATCTCTTTTTAAGCCCTCAGTAAGAGGCAAAACATCTTTTCAAGTCCTCTAAGAGGCAAAACATCTTTTCAAGTCCTCTAAGAGGCCAAAACATCTTTTCAAGCCCTCATTAAGAGGCAAAACATCTTTTCAAGTCCTCTAAGAGGCAAAATCTCTTTTCAAACCCTCTGAGAGGCAAAACATCTTTGCAAGTCCTCTAAGAGGCAAAATCTCCCTTCACGCCCTCATAAAGAGGCAAAACGTCTTTTCAAGCTCTCACTAAAGAGGCAAAACATCTTTTCAAGTCCTCTAAGAGGCAAAACATCTTTTCAAGCCCTCACTAAGAGGCAAAACATCTTTTCAAGCCCTCACTAAGAGGTAAAATCTCTTTTCAAGCCCTCATTAAGAGGCAAAACATCTTTCCAAGTCCATTAAGAGGCAAAACATCTTTCCAAGTCCTTTAAGAGGCAAAACATCTTTTCAAGCCCTCATTAAGAGGCAAAATTTCTTTTTAAGTCCTCAAAGAGGCAAAAACATCTTTAAGTTGCAAACATAAATCCATGCATTTGATCATTTCATTTCAAAAAAAAAAAAAAAAAAACAGCGGCGGGGTTTCCTCCTCTGCCCATCCTCATCCTCAAAATTTGCTCCTTCAGACAGACACCGGCTCTCATAAATCTTTTTTATGATAGCCAGTGGGGGGCAACTGTGAATACTCAAATTTTGAGGCTCAAAAAGCCAGTTTTCCCGGACTGCAAATAGTCCGGCCGGACCGGAGGCCATTTTGGAAATTTACCGGAAGTATGCCAATATGGTACTTAAAACGTCCGGGACGTCGCTAGGATCGCGAAACTGGTCCCGGAATATTTTTTGGAGGTCCGAAAATCCCCAAAAAGCCTCCGGAACGTAAAATTAGAAAGTCCGCCGGCCGCGGCGGTGGCAGCAGCCGCCCTTCACGGCGGCGGTGGCAGCAGCCGCCCTTCACGGCGGCGGTAGCCGCTATCGCCGGCGGCGGCAGCGGCTCCGGCTACCGTACCCGACGGCCCAACCGCCGAGGCCCAGCGGGCCAGCCGCCGGCCACCGGCGACCGAGCCGCCAGTCTACGGGCCCAGCCGCTGAGCCTACGGCGGCCGTGCCACCGAGGCCCGGCGGGCCAGCCGCCGGCCACCGGCGGCCGAGCCGCCGGCCACTGGCGGCCCAGCCGCCGAACCCGACCGCCGAGCCCGGTGGCCCAGCCTCTGAAACAGTCCGATTTTTGCTATAAATAGCAGCCCCGGGCCTCCTATTTTCGGCACTCAGTCTGTGTTGACGGACGCTCCTTCTCCCCTACGCTCCTTGCGATTCTTTACAGCTTTTCTGCATTTTTAATTTTAGATTTTATCGCTTTCTTGCCTTGTTACTTGGTCACTAAAATTAAATTAATTAAAATTCCCTTAACGTGGAGCTTAACCTGGAGTTAAGAAGTAGCCGTCGACTAAATCAGGTACATGAACTAAACTCTGCTTACTTAATTTTAGCACTTCATGCATCCTTCTCTTCTACTCCTAATAATTCTACAACTGCATAAATGCATTAGATGTCATCATTAGGCAAATAAGCTGCCTCAATAAATAAATTTAGGCTAATGCCCGGTTAATTAATAATCGTGGTATTAAAGCCTAAAATCCGACAATATTGGCCTAAAAAGACCTAGTTAATCAATAACTATGGTTAATTGCCTTTATTTCGAACAGCCTGGCTTAAGTCCAATTAATCAATAATTGTGGCTAAAAAGCCTTAATCAATCACATGTTGGCAACAAATTGCCTACAATTAAATCAACCACATTTTGGCAACAAATTGCCCACGGTTCAATCAATTTTTGGCAAACAAATTGCCTATAAATTAGATTAACTACTTTTTAGCGACAAATCGCTTAAATCACAATTTTTGGCTAAAAGCCTTCAAACAATTGCTTTTGGCAAATAAATTGCCTTAAGTCAATCAATTTTTGGCGACAATCGCCCAATCATCAACTTTTGGCAATAAATTATCTAAATCAACTCATTTTGGCTAAAAGCCTTCAAATTAATCAACCTTTTGGCTAAAAGCCTTAAAATCAAGCATTTTGGCGACAAACGCCTAAATAATCACCTTTTGGCAAACAATTGCCTAAATCACTCTCTTTCTTGCCTAAAAGCCTTAATCATTTTGGCGACAAACGCCCAATCAATCAATTTTCGGCAACAAATTGCCTAAATCAATCTTTTGGCTAAAAGCCTTCAAATAAGCACTTTTGGCAAGAATAAGCCCAAGCATCAATTTTTGGCGACAAATCGCCCAACAAAACATCTTTTGGCAAGAATAAGCCCAAACATCAATTTTGGCAATAAATTGCCCAATCAACATTTTTGGCATCAAATGCCTAAAAATCAATCAATCTTTGGCAAAAAGCCTAAACAAAATGCACAAAGCATACACACACTCATGCATAAAGCATCCCCATTCAAAGCCCTCTAAAAGAGGCCTATCGAACTACGTTGACTTTGATCTTCCATTCAAACGGAAGTACGTAGGCACGTTCGGGATTTAAATCCGGGCGGCAAGTCGAAATCACATAAACATTTTCATTTGGTCCAATTACCTTGCAAAGCATTCATTCATTCAGGTTAGTTCATCAGCATGACATAGTCTCGGGATCCACCTCGGGTTCGTAGACCATGCCTTAAACGTTGGGTTAATTAATCTAGTAATTAGGTTAATTAAAATTGGAGTCAACTTAAGGTTTTTTCCTAGTTTACCCGAAAATAATTAAACAAGGTGGCGACTCACACATCACGTGCATTTCTTCCTTAGTCACATGCATTCACATGCCTATGATATTTGGGGGAGGGGTTCACACCCACATCCAATTTAATACGGGAGTCCTAAAAGGTAAATCAACCTAAGAGTTACTCCTCTGTTCCTTACTAAGGGTAATATCTTAGTTCTACCCTAGCATGCATACTAATAAAAACAGTAAGCACAGGAAAATTTTCAAAATTCACAATTTGGCCTAAGGCCCAAAAATCACAATTCGGCCTAAGGCCCAAAAATTCACAATTCGGCCTGCCCAAATAATAAATTATATGCAAACAAAGGTGAAAGGGAGCCTACCTGGGCGAAGATGCCGGTCATGGAGGCATGAGTATCAGCGTCTGCCATAAGATCGACCTCGTTGAGAGAAATCCCCAGAGACTCGAGAAAATCGTCGTCGCTAAAATCTGAGGAAGCCATAGAAGAATCCTTGAAGCTTTGAGGAAGTTGAGAGAATTTGAGAGAGCTCTTTTGTTTTGGAGAGTGTAGAATGAATGAAATGAGAATTTCAAGCTATTTATAAGCAAATAGCCAAAAGGCGGGTCTCCTGGACGCGTCCGATTTTCGCCTCCAAAATTTGCGTTTCAGACAACCACCGACTCCCATAAATCTTTTTTTATGGTTGCCGGTGGGGGGCAACTGTGAATACCCAAATTTTGAGGCTCAAAGAGCCAATTTTCCCGGACTGCAAATAGTCTGGTCGGGCCGGAGGCCATTCGGAAAGTTCACCGGAAGTATGCCAATATTGTACTTGAAACGTCCGGAAAATTACGAGGATCACGGAACTAGTCCCGGAATATTTTTTGGAGGTCCAAAACTCCCGGAAAAAAACCTCCGGAACAAAAAATAGCAGAACCACCGGCCTCAGTGGCTCAGGCCACCGGGTCAGTCACCGGCCCCGGCGGCCCAACTGCCGAGCTCAGGCGGCCCGGCCGCCGAGCTCCGGCAGCCCAGGCCGCCCCACCCGGCGGCCCAGCCGCCAAAACAGTCCGTTTTTGCCTATAAATACAGGCCCGGTGTGACCTTTCAACTCACTCAATCTGTGTTGACGGACGCTCCTTCTCCCCTACGCTCCTTGTGATTCTTTACTGCTTTTCTGCATTTTAGTTTTGCTTTAATTGCTTTCTTGCTTTGTTAAGTGGTCATTAAAATCAAATTAATTAATATTCCCTTAACGAGGAGCTTAACTTGGAGTTAAGAAGCGGTCGATGATTAAATCAGGTACATGAACTAAACTCTGCCTATTTAATTTTAGTACTTCATGCATGCTTCTCTTCTACTCCTAATAACTCTACAACGGCATAAATGCATCCATGTCATCATTAACCAAAGGCGGCCCAGCCGCCGAGCTCAGGCGGCCCAGGCCGCCCAACCCGGCGGCCCAGCTGCCGAAATAGTCCGTTTTTGCCTATAAATATAGGCCCGGTGTGACCTTTCAACTCACTCAGTCTGTGTTGACGGACGCTCCTTCTCCCCTACGCTCCTTGCGATTCTTTACTGCTTTTCTGCATTTTAGTTTTGCTTTAATTGCTTTCTTGCTTTGTTAAGTGGTCATTAAAATCAAATTAATTAATATTCCCTTAACGAGGAGCTTAACCTGGAGTTAAGAAGCGGTCGACGATTAAATCAGGTACATGAACTAAACTCTGCCTATTTAATTTTAGCACTTCATGTATGCTTCTCTTCTACTCCTAATAACTCTACAACGGCATAAATGCATCCATGTCATCATTAAGCAAACAAATTGCTTCAAGTAAATAAATTTAAGCTAAATGCCCGGTTAATTAATAATCGTGGTATTAAAGCCTAAATCTGACAATATTGGCTTAAAATACCTAGTTAATTAAATGACTATGGTATAATTACTTTTATTTCGAACAGTCCTGCTTAACTCCAATTAATCAATAATTGAGACTAAAAAGCTTTAATTAAACACGTTTTTGTCTTGGCAATACATTGCCTACATTGCAATTCATGTAACCACTTTTGGCAAACAAATTGCCTATAAGTGAGATTAATCTTTTTTTTAGCGACAAATCGCTTAAATCACAATTTTTGGCTAAAAGCCTTCAAACAATTGCTTTTTGGCAAATAGATTGCCTTAAGTCAATCAATTTTGGCGATAATCGCCCAATCACCAACTTTTTGACAATAAATTGCCTAAATCAACTTATTTTGGCAAAAAGCCTTAAAATCAATCAATTTCGGCGACAATCGCCTAAATCACAACATTTTTGGCAATAATTGCCTAAATCAATCTTTTTGGCTAAAAGCCTTAAAATCAACATTTTTGGCATCAAATGCCTAAAAATCAATCAATTTTCAGGCAAAATGCCTAAACAAAATGCACAAAGCATACACACACTCATGCATAAAACATCCCCATTCAAAGCCCTCTAAAAGAGGCCTATCGAACTACGTGGACTTTGATCTTCCATTCAAACGGAAGTACATAGGCACATTAGGGATTTAACCCCGAGCGGCAAGTCGAAATCACACAAACATTTTCATTGGTTCAATTATTTCATTCACCCTGCAAAAGCATTCATTCATAGGTTAGTTCATCAGCATGACATAGTCTCGGGATCCATCTCGGGTTCGTAGACCATGCTTTAACATTGGGTTAGTTGATCTAGCATTTAGGTTAGTTAAAATCGGAGTCACTTAGGGTTTTTTCCTAGTTTACCCTAAAATAATTAAACAAGGTGGCGACTCATACATTCACGTGCATTTCTGCCCTTAGTCACATGCATTCATATGCCTATGATGTTTGGGGAGGGGTTCACAAATTCCTACAATTTTCTCTTAGATCAAGCGGGTTAAGAATCAAGGAAACTTTAAAAAAAATTATACTAGAATTGAATTAAAAAGAAATAAAACTTACTAAAATTCTAATAAAAACTATATTAAAAACACTATAAAATTAACACCTATCAAAATTCCCCAAACTTAAACCATTGCTTGTCCTCAAGCAACAAAACTAAATTTTAAGAGAGAAAAATAATTTGACGACACTAGCTTACCATGGTTGGAGATGATCTCAATAAACTTTCAAGATATCATGATTAGTAAACAAGTGAATAAACTCAATTGTTCTCCATGCTACTCACACTTAAGCTTGATTTTGATTTTTGAATAAAGCACGTTCATTGAATAAAATATAAGTTTAAAGAGATTGTCAACACTAATACTTATTCAATTTACGATAAATAGGACATGAATCATCCAAAGAATTTTCAACCTTTAAAAATAAGATAATTGATAGTGCAAAAGTGGCATTCCCATATGCAAAATTAGTCATCCTTTCTCCACGATTTAGATGCATACGATTAAAAGATCAAAAGGTCTTTATTTTGGGTTGTAATGGGGCTTTCTTGGTGTAAATTTTTGCTTAATCAAAGAAAGGGATAAAAGGTAGACAAAGAGTACAAAAGAATGTATGATATTCAGGATTCTATTTTAATTAAAAATTTTACTGGTTCTAGGGAGTGTTTGTTTCGAATTTTCTTACTAGCTAGAGGCATCTTGGGCAAGGTCTTTTCTTAATATTTTGGTACTTTTCTTCCTTGCTTTTTCCATTCTTCTTGAATTCTTTTGATTGCTTTTCATGTGCCTCTTTCTTTTGATTTTTCTTCTTTTCTTATTTGGTAAACTTGCTAATATCAATTGAGAAATTTTCCCTCTTTGTTGCTATATTCTAATTAAAAGTGGAATCTTTCAATCATACACTCCTTTGTACTTAGGGTAGGAATTTGGAATTGGCTTTAAGGGCTAGGTTTATTGAGGGTAAAAAAAAAAAATTTATGGTTTATAGGCTTCAAAGTTGGCTTCAAGGGTCATATTTTTGACTTAGGTGGTTTAGGCTAATTATAGGTTTCAACAAAAAATGCCTAAATCATCTCTTTCAAAATGCAAACATTTAAAATTTTCCGTCTCGAAGGGAGTTCTAATTTGTTATAGGAATGCCAAGGTTTAAATAGCTTTAGATTAAAACACATCTATATATCATAATTTTCATAAAAATCAGTGTTTAAATTCTATAAACAAATAGTTTAGATCAATGATCATGTTTATGTCCAAATTCCAAATTCAGAGCTTAAATATACTAGAATTTAGAATCAACCAAATTCAACACTTATTACTAGATCATGAGATCCTTCAAGCTTACTTGTAATCATTCCAATCATGTTAAGCAAGAAACAAAAAATTTTAGCTAAAATGCCCTTCCCCCAATTCAATCAATCACATTGTCCCCAATGTGAATAAAATCCCCAAACTCATTGCAGTATTTAGAAGAAAAGCAGTAAGAGAGTAGAAGAAACCTTACCAACATTGTAATGAACAATATAATAGAGCGGGTGCGGAATGTGTCTTAGCTAAAAAAACAACTAAACACTAAGAAAGTGAAACTACTAAAAGTTATAAGAATTCAAATAACAAACAAACTAAAAAGAAAAATGAAAGCAACCAAGTCAATGTATTAGAACAAAAACAAACATAAACAAAACAAAAGATAAGTGAGAAATCCGTCAATTCTCCGGCGGTGGGGGTGGCTGCAGAAGCTAGAGAATGGTTTGGAGCTGGCCTTGCATGGTATCCATCCTAGAATCAAGGCTACCGTTCATAATTTCAATGGACTGGAAATGGTCTGCGATCATTGTTTCCATACCGTTAAGGCGTGTGTCAAAAAGGTCCATTCGAGACATCATCCTTGCAAGGACTTCATCATTTGACATGTTGGACGTACCTTGGAACGATGGGCCAGCGCCGGATGTACCTGCACCAAAAGAAGAGGTAAAAGGGGGAGGGTTATCCTCCTCCATGTTAACACCACCTGCGGCCTCGGCTCCTGCATCATCAGAAGCATCCTCTGGAGCACCTACTATTCGATACGCGTCCCCGACTTTTTCGATCAATTTCATGTGGATCATAACATCTAAATCCTGTCGGGTACCACGTCCCCCTCCTACACTATCATAGATTGGCCTAGCCGGGTTCCAAACCTGTAAATATCTAGCAATTCGGGTCACAAAACACCCTATCATTATAGCCCCTTTGTCGGCTCTAGCCACCCTTGCAAATTTTTGGCACAACCAATACCCAACATTGAGTAGAATTCCTCTTTCAATGGCCCATAAGAAGTATAACTCATTTAAACTCAGAACCCCATCACTTTCGCTCCTTTCAAAGATAGTATTAGATAAGAATTTATGCACGTATCTAAGGCCAGGATTTTTCAATTTAGAGGCTTTTGAATACCTAGGATTATAATTCACTTCATCAGTAAAATGGTTCCAAGCATTACGTGCATTAAAATCACTAGGTACTTATATCTGACTATTTTCTGTGGGAAATTCGAAAATTTGGCTAATCTCATTCACTGACAGTTCAAATTCTCGACTAAGAAGCCTAAAGCGAATCTTGCTCGGGGGAGATGTAGGTAAAAACCGGATAAAAGAGGAATAAGAACTTAGAAATTCTAGAGTTAATTGTGCATATACTAAGTCCTTCATATCAAGAAATTCCCCCCACCCTATCCGTCTAAGAGGTTCTAACACAATATCTCTAAGACCCACTTGTGCTAAAGCCACCTCATCAATGAATCGATTTGGTAAAATAGGCCGAAGGGTTAGTTTTGTGTACCTTTCTTGTTGGTCGGATGAGGCAAACTCGAATGGAAGTGCAGGTGGTGAAGGAGGTTGAGGAGCCGTGGAGGATCGCGTAGTTGAGCGCTTTCGAGCAGCAACGGAGGATGCGGGTCTGCTGCGTTTGTATCTAGGAGGCATGGTTGGAGTTGATTATATGAAAATTTTGTGTGGATAGTGTTTGATTTGAGAGTAAAAGGAGAAGAAGAGAGAAAATTTGAGAGAGAAGGGGTGACGGCTAGGGCGTGCGAGATGGAAAATGAGGTGGTTGAAGGCGTGCTCTTTAAATAGGGGCGCCGATTAATGCGTGGGTCTGATCGTGGCACGGCCACGGCCTGGGCGTGCTTTATTCTGACCTGCAAAACAAAAGAGAAGGCGTACCTGGCACGGGCATGCTTCCAAGCACGCTTAGGGCGTGCTTCTCTCTGACCCTTGGGTTGAAAATTTTCGGGCAGTTAGCACGGAAGTGCTACGGGGCACAGCTGGGGCATGCTTTTCTCTGACTCTCAAGTTGAAAATTTCCTGTGGACAGCACGGGCATGCTATGTGGCATGCCCTGGGCGTGCTTTTCTCTGACCTTTCAAGTGAATTTTTCCCTTTTCTATGGCACGGGCGTGTTGAGGGGCACGGCTAGGGCGTGCTCTTCTCTGACTCTCAACTGTCACCACCTTTGAAAAACGCACGGGCGTGTTGTGAGGCACACCTGGGCGTGCTAGATCCTCACCCCATGGCACGGGCATGCTAGGGGGCACGGCCAGGGCGTGCTCGCTTCTGGATTTTCACTTTTTCCTACAAAAACTCTAACTAAAACAAAAGAACAATTATGGAGAAAATTTGGGAATTTTGCAAATAATGAAACAGAAAATAAAAGAATGGAATGAAAATATAACAAGAAAATTATATGGGTTGTCTCCCACAAGCACTTTTGTTTAACGTCATTAAGTTCGACACACTTAACCTAGTTTAGGCTAAACGAGACCAATTGTGCTCTTGATGGGCTCAAAGTTGTTACTGTGATAATTTCTCAAACGTTGAGCATTTACCTTGAAACTTCGATTTGACTTACCATCCACTATTTCAATTGCTCCATGAGGAAAGATTTCCTTGATCGTGAATGGTCCGGACCATCTAGAGCGTAACTTACCAGGGAATAACCAGAGCCTAGAGTTATAGAGCAACACCTGCTGGCCTACCTTTAGATCCCTCATGATAATGCACTTATCGTGCCATTGTTTGGTGCGATCTTTGTATATTTTGGCACTTTCATAAGCATGGAGGCGCATTTCATCCATCATGTTTAGCTGTAGCAATCGCTTTTGACCAACTTCCTTTGCATTAAAGTTAAGAAATTGAATGGCCCAAAACGCCTTATGTTCTAACTTGACAGGAAGATGACAGGCCTTACCGTACACCATGCGATATGGAGACATACCTATAGCTGTCTTGAACGCCGTTCTGTAAGCCCATAGAGCATCGTCTAGCTTTTTGGACCAATCCTTCCTTGATTGTCCAATAGTGGTTTCTAGGATCTTTTTGATTTCTCTGTTAGTGACCTCTACTTGTCCACTTGTTTGAGGATGATAGGGAGTACCTACACGATGAGTAACACCATATTTTGCTAGAAGGGAGTCTAAATATCTATTGCAAAAATGCTTACCTCCGTCCGTGATTATTGCCCTGGGAGTGCCATGCCTTGTAAAAATATTTTTCTTGATGAAGTTCATCACACTTTTGGCATCATTATTCGGAAGAGCAACAGCCTCTGCCCACTTTGACACATAATCCACCGCCACTAGAATGTATTGATTAGAGTATGATGGTGGAAAAGGTCCCATGAAGTCCAGACCCCATACGTCAAAGATTTCGACCTCAAGGATGCTGTTTAAGGGCATCTCATGTCTCTTCGAAATGTTACGTAACCTTTGACAATGATCACAGAGACGAACATAGTTAAAAGCATCTTTAAATAGATTAGGCCAATACAATCCACTTTCTAATATACGCGCAGCTGTCTTGTTTGCTCCAAAGTGACCTCCACATTCCATTGAATGGCAGAATTTAAGGACACTTTCCATTTCAGTTTCCGGTATACATCTCCTGAATAGCTGATCACTACAATACTTGAACAAAAAGGGCTCCTCCCAATAGTAGAATTTGATATCATGAAAAAATTTTTTCCTTTGTTGGTAAGAAAAATTAGGGGGAGGAATTTTGCAAACAAGATAATTAACTATGTCAGCGTACCAAGGGGTTTGAGCATTTGCCACTAGAAGAAGTTGCTCATGGGGAAAGCTTTCATTGATTTGTAGCTCGCTTGTATCTTCTTCCCCTAATTCAAGTCTGGAGAGATGGTCAGCGACGAGGTTCTCGGTCCCCTTTTTGTCGTGAATTTCAAGGTCAAATTCTTATAATAGAAGTACCCAACGAATGAGTCTCGGCTTGGCATCTTTCTTTTCCAGCAAGTATTTGATGGCTGAGTGATCTGTGTAGACTATTGTTTTAGCTCCAATTAGGTATGCCCTGAATTTGTCAAAAGCAAAAACAATAGCTAACAATTCTTTTTCAGTAGTTGCATAATTCAATTGCACATGATTCAATATGCGACTGGCATAATAAATAACATGCAACTTCTTGTCTTTTCTTTGTCCAAGAACAGCTCCTACAGCATGATCACTAGCATCACACATGAGTTCAAAGGGTAAAGTCCAATCTGGTGTAGTGATGATAGGGGCTGAGATTAACTCCTTCTTCAACCTGTTGAAAGCATATAAACACTCTTTGTCAAAATTAAAAGGAACATCTTTAACTAATAAATTGCAAAGAGGTTTAGTGATTTTTGAGAAGTCTTTTATGAATCTCCTGTAAAACCCTGCATGCCCAAGAAAACTTCTTATACCTTTCACTGTGTTAGGAGGAGATAGTTTTTCAATTACCTCAATTTTTGCCTTATCTACTTCAATCCCTTTTTGAGAGATTTTATGCCCTAAGACAATACCTTCACTAACCATGAAGTGACATTTTTCCCAATTTAACACAAGGTTAGTATCTTCACATCGTTGCATTACTAAAGATAACTTATGAAGGCATGCATCGAAAGAAGAACCAAACACAGAAAAGTCATCCATGAATATTTCAATAAATTTTTCCACCATATCAAAAAAGATGGACATCATGCACCTTTGGAAGGTTGCAGGGGCATTGCATAGCCCAAAAGGCATTCTCCTGTAAGCAAAAGTACCATAAGGACAAGTGAAAGTAGTTTTCTCTTGGTCTTCAGGAGCTATGGGTATTTGAAAGTATCCTGAATAGCCATCTAAGAAACAATAAAAAGGATAACCTGCAAGTCTTTCAAGCATTTGATCAATAAAGGGAAGGGGAAAATGGTCCTTGCGTGTTGCTTTATTTAGTTTTCTGTAATCTATGCATACACGCCAACCTGGGACTGTTCTTATGGGAATTAATTCATTGTTTTCATTATAGATAACAGTCATACCTCCCTTCTTTGGAACAACTTGGACAGGACTTACCCAATTACTGTAGGAAATTGGATAAATGATACCGGCATCTAGAAGTTTGATGATTTCAGCCTTGACTACCTCCTTCATGTTCGGGTTCAATCGCCTTTGGTGCTCGATTGAAGGTTTGTAGTCTTCTTCCATCAAGATTTTATGCATGCATACACTTGGGCTTATTCCTTGTAGATCCGAGATAGACCACCCTAATGCTTTCTTGTGCCTTCGTAGAACCTGCAACAACCTTTCCTCTTGATCAAGCGTTAAGTGAGAAGAAATAATAACAGGAAAAGAATGGTCCTCACCTAAGAATGCATGTTTTAAATGAGGTGGAAGTTGTTTCAGTTCATGTTTAGGTGGTTCCTTTTCTTTTTCATTTAAGATGCTTGATTCATTAATGTTACTTTCGACATGCAAAGTGTTTTCCACACATTCATCAACAACTTCAATTCGAAAACAATCTCCATAGTCCATAGGAAGTTTACAAGATTTAAGTACATCAAAGACAATCTCTTCCTGTCCAACTCTTAGAGTCAACTTACCCTCATAGACATCAATCAATGCTCTTGCAGTTGCAAGAAAAGGTCTTCCAAGTATTAGAGATCCTTCCCTGTCTTCATCAATGTCAAGAATAACAAAATCAATAGGAAAGATGAATGTACCTACCTTTACAAGCACGTCTTCTACAATCCCTCTAGGATATTTAATTGAACGATCTGCTAATTGCAAAGACATCCTTGTTGGTTTGAGCTCTCCCATACCTAGCATCTTAAAAACTTCATAGGACATAAGGTTAATGCTAGCACCTAAATCTGCCAAAGCCTTTTCAAAGTTAAGATTACCAATGTTACAAGGGATAGAAAAACTTCCTGGATCTTTTAACTTTAGAGGTAATTTGTTTTGGATAATTGCACTGCACTCCTCAATTAACATTACCGTTCCTTGATCATCAATTTTTCGTTTCTTGCTCAGGATATCCTTTAGGAATTTAGCATAGCTAGGCATTTGAGCAAGAGCTTCAGCAAAAGGAATATTGATTTGAAGCTTCTTAAACACATCCAGAAACTTGAGGAAGCTCTTTGTCATCTTGTGCTTTCTTTAATCTTTGTGGAAAGGGAACAGGGGGAACATAGGGTTTTACCTTTTCCTGTTCTTCTAATTCAATGATAGGCACCTTTGGTTGTTCTTTTTCTTCCTTTTCTTTCCTTGGTGGTTCATCTAATTGTTTGCCACTTCTCAAGGTGATAGCCTGCACTTGTTCTTTTGGATTCTTTTCAGTATTGCTAGGTAACGTACCTTGAGGTCGAGACGCCATCATGTTTGCAACCTGACCTAGCTGAATCTCCAAATTTCTTATCGCAGCCTGCTGGATTTTATGGTTCTCTCTGGTTTCGTTCATGAACTCCATGTGTGATTTAGAAAGAGCAGTGAGGAGGTCATCATGGGATTTCTTTTCTGGAGGGTGGAAACCTGGTGGTGTGTTCAAGGCATTGTTAGGATTACCATAGGATAGATTGGGATGGTTCCTTAACCTGTTATCATATGAATTTGAATAAGGGTAATTCTTTCTTCCTTGATTCATCACATAGTTCACTTGCTCCAAAGTTTGTGGATTTAAAGAGTCCATGATGCATTCTCCAATTCCATGTTGTCTATTGCACCTATCACAAATTTGCATAACAGAATTTACAGGATTAGTAGTTAACATGTCCAATTTTCTTACCATGTTATCTACCTTGGCATTAAGTGCTGTAATGGCGTCTATTTCATAGACTCCTGCCGTTCTTCTTCTTTCGGAATTGTTTTGGTAATGGCTGTTGCTTGCCATCTCTTCTATCAACTCATATGCTTCATCAATTCCTTTCTTTTCAAAGGATCCACCTGCAGCTGCATCTAGAGTAATTTTGATGTTAGGGGATAATGCATTATAGAAAGTTTGTACCTGTAGCCACTTGGGCAAACTGTGATGAGGGCACTTTCTTAACAAGTCCTTGAATCTTTCCCAAGCTTCATACAGGCTCTCTTGATCATGATGAGCAAATGTCATTATCTCATTACGCAACTTGGTGGTTTTTGAGGATGGAAAGAATTTAGCTAGAAACTTTTGAGCTGATTCATCCCATGTTGTGAAGCTCCCAGCGGGACACGATTGTAACCAAGACCTTGCTTTATCCCTAAGAGTAAAAGGGAAAAGTCTCAACTTGATTGCATCTTCAGAAACACCGTTTTGTTTGAATGTGTCACAAATTTCCAGAAAATTGGTGATGTGAGCATTAGGATCTTCACTAGGCAACCCCCCATATTGGATCGAGGTAGAGAGCATTTGGATGATTGCGGGTTTAATCTCAAAATTATTAGCTTCTACCCTAGGTCTTGTAATACTTGAGGTTGTCCCATTCAGATTAGGAGTTGTATAATCCCTTAAGGTACGGACTGGATGTTGAAGTGGTGGTCCGACTATGTTCTCGTTTCTGTTTTCGTTTTCGTCGGCCATGTCTGCTTGTTGTTCGAGTTTTATTTCTCGTGCTTTTCTTGCAGCGTTGTGCCTACGAAGAGTTCTTTCAATTTCCGGATCAAAGATTAGAGGTTCAGTCTTCCTTGATCTTCTTTGCATAAAACACCTGGAATAGTCCTTAAAAGAAAATTAAATAAAAATAAAAATAAAAGAGTGTCTAAATTAATAATAGGGTAATTCATATTGATATTGATACGCCAATCCCTGGCAACGGCGCCAAAAACTCGAAGGGTGCTTTTCGCAAGTGTACGAAATCGCAACAAGTAATATAGAGTAGGAGAGTATCGTATCCACAGGGATTGTATATCAATTACCAAAATTATGTTAACCTATTATTATTTAAACGATAATAAGAGAGAATTGCTATAAAGAAAAATTTAACATAAAAAAAAAGAAAGAGATCAAGCACAAAAATTTAGGTGAAAAGAAATCAGGGAATTAAACTACTAGGGAATTTGATTTCACTTAATTCTATCCAGCTTATTTTATTAGTTCATTAATCAATTTTAATTGTTCAAGTAGGAGAAACAACCCTAGTGTCACTAACAAGCTCTCCCGATGTATTGTTAGCTATTCTAATCTAGTATAATTACCTATCTTTCAATAGTCAAATCAAACATAAATCAGATCCTTGGGTTTTGTGGTTGTTTTGTGAGTTCACAACTTAATAATTATTAACTTATGAAAACCCCCCTTGAGTCAAACCATATAGCTTCCGCGTCAAGTTATTATTCTCAAGTAAATTATTATCTTTTTCATATCAATAACCCTTCTCCCGATAGCGATTATTGAAATAACTCAATCCAGGGGAAATTTTATGCCTGGAAGCTTTAAGCACAATAATAATTTATAACGAGAACAAAGAAAAATAAATCTAATATTATAACTGACATCAAATCCCTAGTATAAGAGTTTAGCTGGACATAGTAATTAAATAAAACTCAATCATACTGGAATCAATCATCATACTTAAAGACAATAATGAAAAGAAAGACAAGATGAAGAGTTTAGAAATAAAAACTGAATCACAGCTATGTTGATGGCTTCCTTGAATCTTGGCACAAATATTGGATGCTTGAAGTCTTTGAGAGAGAGAGAATTATGTAAAGAATTGCACAAAAACGAGATCCCCAGCACTGAGAAGTTTCCCTCTTTATATAGAGCTCCTGAAGGTAAGTCTGACTCCTTTTAGGAAATAGAATCCTTATTTAGTGCAAAATCTTCTATAGGAGATCATGACTGTTTAGGCTTTTGATTTCTTCTTAATTAGGACTCCTTTCTCTCCCAAAATAGGTCTAGGTCTTATTTAGTATGTTTAGGAAACTCTACGAGGCGGACCCATGTGAGGAAAAGATGGATTTGCGTATTTAGTTCACGCTTGTTCTGTCTGCATAGCACGGGCGTGCCATTGTGCACGGGCTGGGTGTGCTTAAGTCTGGAAGTCTGGCTAGTGAAGCACGGGGTGTGCTAGGCAAGCACACCCTAATGAATCCTTGAGGCATGGGCGTGCCACTTAGCACAGGCAGGGCGTGCTTGCTTCTGCCACTCCAGCCTGGAATTATCATGGGCTTGCTAGGCTTGACACGCCCTAATCCTATTTTGGCACGGCCGTGCTTTTTGGCACCACCCTGGCCGTGCTCTCTTCTGTCTCTCCCTTGATTTCTTTAGCTTCTAGCACGGTTGTGCCTTCTAGCACAGCCTGGGTGTGCTAGAGGCTGAGTGTCTTGCCTTGTAAAGTTCTTTTCTGTGCCAAATTCCTACAATTTTCTCTTAGATCAAGCGGGTTAAGAATCAAGGAAACTTTAAACAAAATTATACTAGAATTGAATTAAAAAGAAATAAAACTTACTAAAATTCTAATAAAAACTATATTAAAAACACTATAAAATTAACACCTATCAGCCACCTTCGGCATCTTATAGGTCACTGGGATAGTTTGCTTCAACTCCAACTCTTCATCATCATCATCATCTATGTCCATGTATTGGTCCATTCCCTTGGACCTCATGCATACATGCAGCTTCTCAAGCTTCTTATCAAGCTTGTCAAACTTTTTCGATAGCACCGGTTCTGGCTTAGATTTCCTCATCGGCATTTTCTTTCAGAAAAACTCTTCGTCTTGCCAAGTGTCATCAAAATGCTTCTTTCTTTCAGACTCAACTTTGGGCTCTTTGTCTTCGATAACCACCTGCTCTTTACCCTTATCAGTTTGTAAGAGCTTCTCGAGGCTAGATGCCACTATTTTCTCAATATCTTCTCAATTTCTGACAGAGGAACACTAGTCTCATCCATTTTATCAGCAGAACTAGAGGCTATAATTGACAAATCTGTTTGAACTGGAGAGTACTCAATCTCAAGGCGAGAGCCCGAAGAATTTGTAGGTGCAAAATTAGGCAAATTAGAGGGGGTTGAAGGTTCTTCAACTCTAACCATGTGATTATCCACTCTTAACCAGCTAGCTTCTTATAAAGCTTCATCTTTGCGAGGTGCAATCTTGACTGCATAAAACAATTGTTAGTAAACACGCTATGATGTATGCGTGAATGCAATGGCATAAAACAATGCGATCATACAATCACAACATCATGAGATGCAACTAATGCTATATTCCCTCGTGGCTTTACCACGGCGGCTCAAATCCAAAATCGGAGAAAGGCTCTTGAGAACTGTTAGGAGCAAAACGTGCACTATTTTGTGGCCAAATACTTATAATGACTTTATGCTTAATCTTTTATTTTGTATCCCTTTCTTTTTGCCTCAAGCGTGACAATACTTGAGTAGTGCTCTTTATTTACATACAATTGAGATTTTTTTTTCTCTCTTTTTTATTTATTCTTTTTTCTTCAATAATATCTGGCTTAAAAATAGACTCTTTTCATTACTTTCCAAAAGTGAACTTTTTACATTAATTGTTCTTTTGAGTGTCGGGATCGAGTCATGATAGAATGTACCTAAATGACTACAAGAAAACAAGTTAAATGATGCATGGATGAAGCATGCACAATCATAGCAATTATATACAAACAAAGGGGCTGGGAGTTGGGAAATGCATGATCTCCACCCTTATATCTCTCAGACACGATTCAAGGTAAGGTCTTTCTAACCCTAGGGCATATAGGTTGGGCCCATAAACCTTCATGGGGTTTTGGACTAACACCTCTCGCATTTATTATATGAATGCAACAATCATACTTTATTAAGGTGAACCTAGAGAAAGGAGCTAGGGTCAATTACATGAGCTTAGGTCGGGTTTATTAAGTCTTGGGTTCCATAAGTGAGAATTGGTTGTTTCCTTCCATTTGCTTTGGGTCTAATCATAATGGTGATAACGGATTGCATCAATTCTTTTGATATACCAAATGGTACTTGACTTATGGTGGTGTATATTAGTGGTAGATCCAAACAATCGAGTAGAATATAAGGACCGCAACCCCCAATATCACCTTGAAGGTTTAGGGTAGAAAGGAGATAAAGAAGAGATAAATGCATGAATGAACTTTATAAGTACAAAAAAGTAAACTCAATTTAAAGTTAATAACATTATTAAAGATTGTGAATATTTGGACAAGTTTGGAGCCAACTCACTTATTCGAACCCAAAACTGAAAACCAGAAATTCTAGGTTCGATCCTAGTGGAGTCGCCAGGCTAAGGACATGTGATTTTTCCCAAAAGTTGGATTTAGAAAGAACCGAATTGAACGGGCTTGATTGATTTTATTTATCAAAATGGGTTTCTTTTACTAAACCTGTTTAATCCTTGTTTTCGCACCGCCCCCGAGCGATCCAAAAACTGTCACTTTTATTTTTCGATGTGGAAAATGATCTTATTTTGAAAAGTGGTGACAAAACATTTTATTGGATACGATGCCGATAAATCGGTCTTATAAAATATTTTTGAGTCACCACCCATTATTTCGGCAATGGGACCGTTTCCAATTTTATTTTATAAAAATGACTCCATTTTAAACCCAATTTTATTTAAGGCCAAATTATTAAAAGACTAGTCAGGCGCATCAATGCAATTCTGGGTAAGGGAATTGGGTACGTCGGCCCTTTGGAAGCCGACGCCGGGAAAAAACCGACCTCTTTTAACCTACGATTTCTAATTTATTTTAGTTAGAAAAGCCAATTTATTTATTTACTTGAACCAACCCAAATGAATCGGACCGAGTTCCTATGTGGAAAATTAATTAATCGTCCCAATCAAATCCAATCATCACATCCATAATCATTCAAACCATTCAAACCAAAGTAATTAAATCAAATAAATAAAAGACCCGCTCTTGCCTTATGGTTAAAGGCGGGCCACAAACCGAACCTAAAATACATTCTACCCGATTTGAAATAAAACATATAAACCCAAAAAAACCCAAAACCATGCATATTTATTATTTAACAATAAAAATCACATTTTTATTATTATTTTCTATTTAATCCTAAACATGCAAATTATTAATAAACAACAAATTTAATTTCATTTTTAATTTAAACAGAAATTGTAAAATTCATACAAATAAACACATAAAATCACATTTTAGTATTCTAAGCTTAATTAAACTGTGATCTGTTCATAGTTGGGCATTTTCAAATTTATTGAAGAAATTAACTCTGGAAGCTTAGAACAGTTAGGTCACACAGCTAACAGTTGCGTCACCCAGCTGTTCCTGGATGAACAGTTGCGTGACGCAGCTGTTCCTGGTGAACAGTTGTGTGACGCGACTGTTCTTGGATGAACAGTTGCGTCACCCAGCTGTTCTTGGATGAACAGTTGCGTCACCCAGCTGTTCTGGCCTAAGCTCATTTTCAAACGGTTTATTCAGATCATTTTTTATTTAAATGTGATTAAAGGACATATAAGATGGCCAAATATGAACAAAATACAATTTAAAGAAGATTAAATTACTAAAACCACAAAAATATATAAAAAATACAAAAATGTTAAAGAAATTACCTAATCCTCAGATTGAGGATTGTTAATGGATCAAATGTCTTAACAAGTGATAGTTAAGATATCCCAGAAGCTTAGTTTCCAAGGATTCAAGTGTTCTTTGTTTATCTTTTGTTATTTTCCCTCTTTTTATGATTTGATTCACTTAAAATTGATATCTAATGGCAATTTTCCTTCAAATCAACTCAGAAGAGTTTCTGGAGGAGAATGTGGCTGCAGAGTGTATTTTTTAGGGTTTCCAAATCGTTCAAAGTCGTTCTAAACGTGAGAAAAGATCTATTTATAGAGGTAGGTCAGGACACAACTGCGTGACGCAGCTCATTTCATAGTTGCGTGATGCTACTGGCAGTTGGGTGACGCGACTGACAGTTGGGTGACGCGACTGGCAGTTGGGTGACGCGACTAACCCAACCAGAAACTTAAAATTGGTTTGATTTAAATCCTTGGATTAAAAGACTTCTAGATAGCATTAACCCATTCATTTTGCATCCTCGTATCCTCATCGGATCAAGTGGGGGCCTAAAGACACGCGTCAACAGTTTGTCCCCCCCCCCCACTTTACCATTAATTGCGTAAACAATTAATGTTAAAGTGGCCTACTGACGCGCCTTCAATCTTGGCTTGAATCTGGTCACATCCAAAGCTCAGTGTAATCGGCTTTGTTGGCTCCAGTCGAATCTTCAAACAACTCCAAAACTCGGTATAATCGGCTTTGAAGTCACCTCCTCAGCTCAGTGTAATCGGCATCAAAGGGTTTGATAAGAATCCAAAGCACGGTATAGTCGGCTTTGTTGTCCATCTCCTCAGCTCAATGTAGTCGGCTTCAAAGAGTTTGATAAGAATCCAAAGCACCGTATAGTCGACTTTGTTGTTCACCTCCTCAGCTCAGTGTAGTTAGCTTCAGAGGGTTTGAAAAGAATCCAAATCACGGTATAATCGGCTTTGTCGTTCATCTCCTCAGCTCAGTGTAGTCGGCTTCAGAGGGTTTGGTATTGAGATTGTCCTGATCAACTTCGTAATCCACCATCATTAATCAAGAAAAGGATTTGACTCGATTCGCTTCGTAATCCATCATCACGAATTGAGAAAAACAGCAAAGCTCAGTCTGATCGGCTTTGTTGTTCACCTCCTCAGCTCAGTCTGATCGGCTTTGGAGGGTTTGGTATTGAGATTGTCCTGATCAACTTCGTAATCCATCATCATTAATCAAGAAACGGATCCAAACAGCTTCGTAATACATCATCACTGTTTGGTGGGACCAAACGGCTTTGAGAAATCATCACCGGTTGACCTGAAAACATTTTCAAAAGAAAAAATCAATTTCTGTGTACAAACAGATCATGCCTTTGTTAAATGTTGGAGCATCACATGCCCCCATGCATTAATAACCATAAACTTTGAAATTTGGTTGGCTCGAAAGATTTGAATTTACCTGAAGGCTCCAGTCGGACTACATTAGCGTTCTAAGCATCGGCAGTCATCTGGCCACGTTCAAGATGATTTTGAAAATGGCAATTTCTGTATACAAACAGATCTCGCCTTGGTAGGTCTAAAGAGCAATTTCTGTATACAAATAGATCTCGCTTTAGTAGTTCTAAAGAGCAATTTCTGTATACAAATAGATTTCGCTTGGTGGGACAAAAGAGCAATCTCTGTATACAAACACATCTCGCCTTGGTAGGTCTAAAGAGCAATTTCTGTATATAAACAAATTTCGCTTAGTGGGACCAAAGAGCAATCTCTGTATACAAACAGATCTCGCCTTGGTAGGTCTAAAGAGCAATTTCTATATACAAACAGATCTCGCTTAGTGGGACCAAATTACAATCTTTGTATACAAACAAATCTTGCTTTATGGGTCCAAAGAGCAATTTCTGTATACAAACAAATTTCGCTTGGTGCAATTTCTGTATACAAACAGATTTTGCTTGGTGCAATTTCTGTATACAAACAGACCTCGCTTGGTGCAATTTTCTGTATACAAACATATCTCGCTTGGTGTAATTTTCTGTATACAAACAGATTTTGCTTTGTCCAAAGCTCGGTTTAATCGGCTTTAGAGGGTTTGAAAAGAGCAATTTCTATGTACAAACAGATCTTGCCTTTATTAGATGTTGGAGCGTCAACGGCTTCGAGAAACCATCACCGGTTGACCTGAAAATATTTTCAAAAGAAAAGAGCAATTTCTGTGTACAAACAGATCTTGCTTTTTGTTAAATGTCGGAGCATCACATGCCCCCATACATTAATAATCGTAAACTTTGAATTTTGAAATTTTGCATCAGGGCAAAAGATTTTATTTTTGCCCCTAGTCCGGAATCCATCCCGAGACCAAAAATATTATCTTTTAAGCAAACCTTGAAAACTTTATTTTTTTGTCCATTGCAAAAAATTTTGAAGTTTTAGCAAAAATTGCCAAATTTTTCTGGTCCCAAATTTTCAAGTATTCTTTTCCTGATGCGGTGTTGAAAGAAGACTTACCTGAGGGTATCTGATGATTTTGATGACTTTGCCCCCCTATGTGGTGAGTAGATGGAATTGTTGAAGTATATGAGCCGCATACTGACTCCAAATTGATTTTTATTTTTTTTGGGGACTTTGCTTTATTCCTGCATAAAGAAAACAAAACCACAGAAACGAAAAAGGAGGCATCCCCCACTTGCGAGAGTGGTCCACTTTGTTAATGCGGGCATAAATGCCCATCAACATTGTTCCAAAATTAACAAGAGACATTAAAGCAAAATCTAAGCAAAACCACATAAACAAAGAGGATTTACATTTTTGAAAGAGATGAAGTGACCATTTTATCGACATTCAGAAAGAAATAAAATATGCAACTCCCTCATGTATGCATGAACCTATTTAAGTACCCGGGATTTTATTCATTCATTTTTTTTTATCGACCCTTCCAAGGAAACCACCGGGGAAAATAGCATTTGACCTCCTGATCGCTATCTAAGAGAATCCAATACCCGGGCAGGACCGATAGCCAAAAATCTTCAAAACAAACATGCAGTCATACAAATCATGCAATAATTTAACAAATTTGCCCGCTTTGCGAGGCTATCAATTCCCCCACACTTAGCTCTTTGTTTGTCCCTAAGCAAAACATTCATCTTTTTTTTTTATGTTGACCATGTTTATTTCTACTTGTTGATTTGGACTTCTAAAGTAATCTACCAAAAGATAAGAGATTGATTTGATTTTGAATCAAGTATTCTAAGTCAACATGGCATATAAATGTGAACACTCAAATTTTGAGGCTCAAAAGCCTGTTTTCTTCCGGACTGCGAACAGTCCGGCCGGACCGGAGGCCTTTCGGAAAGTTCATCGGAAATATGCCAATATGGTACTTGAAACGTCCGGAAAATTACGAGGATCTCGGAACTGGTCTCGGAATATTTTTTGGAGGTCCGGAACTCCCGAAAAAGCCCCCGGAATAAACCTGCCTGCCCCGGTGGCTCAGCCACCGGAGCCAGCCACCGAGCCGGCGGCCCATCCCGGCGGCCCAGCCGCCGACGAACCGGCGGCCCGGCCGCCGGACGGGCCGCCGAGACCCGGCGGCCCGACCGCTGAGACCCGGCGGCCCGGCCGCCTGGAGGGCCGCCGATCCGGCGGCTCAGCCGGCGGCCCGGCCGCCGAGACTTGGCGGCCCGGCCGCCGGGCGGGCCGCCGAGCCGGCGGTCCATCCGGCGACCCAGCCACCGGAAACAGTCCGTTTTGCGCCTATAAATACAGGCCTCGGGCCTCCTTTTTTCCTCACTCAGTCTGTGTTGACGGACGCTCCTTCTCCCTACGCTCTTTGCGATTCTTTACTGCTTTCTTGCATTTTTTAATTTTAATTTCATTTTATTGTTGTGATATTTGGTCACTTAAAATTAAATTAAAATTAATTCCCTTAACGAGGAGCTTAACCTGGAGTTAAGAAGCGGTCGACGATTAAATCAGGTACGTAAACAAAACTCTGCCTATTTAATTTTAGCACTTCATGCATGCTTCTCTTCTACTCCTTTTAATTCTACAACTGCATAAATGCATTCATGTCATCATATAGGCAAGTAAATTGCCTCAATTAAAGTATGATTAAGCTAAATGCCCGGTTAATTAATAATCGTGGTATTAAAGCCTAAATCCGACAATATTGGCTTAAAATATCTAGTCTATTAATGGCTATGGTATGATTGCCTTTATTTCGAACAATTTTCGGCTTAAGTCCAGTTCATCAATAATTGTGACTAAGTAGCCTAAATTATTCACGTTCTTTTGGCATTAAATTGCCTACATTGCAGTTTGATTAATTACTTTTGGTAAACAAATTGCCAATAAGTAAGATCAGTTATTTTTTAGCAATAAAACGCTTAAATCAAAGTTTTGGCAAAATGCCTTAAAACTAAATCAATCTTTTTGGCTTTAAAGCTTTAAATCATTCAATTTTGGCGACAGTCGCCTAAATAAATCATCAAATCAATTTTGGCAACATCTTGCCTAAATCGGCACTTTTTGCTAAAAGCTTTCAAATCAACACATTTTGGCTAAAAGCCTTTAAAATCAATTTTTTCGGCAATTAAATTGCCTAAATCACAAAATGTTTTGGCTAGAAGCCTTAATTCATTTTTTTTTTTTTGGCAAACAAATAAGTCCAATCAACATTTTTCTGGCACACAAATAAGTCCAATCAAAACTTTTTGGCAAAATGCCTAAAACAACCAATTCTTTGGCACAATGCCTGAACAAAATGCACAAAGCATACACACACTCATGCATAAAGCATCCCCATTCAAAGCCCTCTAAAAGAGGCCTATCGAACTACGTTGACTTTGATCTTCCATTCAAACGGAAGTACGTAGGCACGTTCGGGATCTAACCCCGGGCAGCAAGTCGAATCACATAAACATCTTTTTCATTGGTCTAAATTATTTCATCTTCCTTGCAAAACATTCATTCTTAGGTTAGTTTCATCAGCATGACATAGTCTCGGGATCCACCTCGGGTTCGAAGACCTTGCCTTAGACATTGGGCTAATTAATCTAGTAACTAGGTTAATTAAAATTGGAGTCACTTAGGGTTTTTCCTAGTTTACCCTAAAACAATTAAACAAGGTGGCGACTCATTCATTCACGTGCATTTCTTCCTTTAGTCACATGCATTCACATGCCTATGGCATTTTGGGGAGGGGTTCACAATAAAACTTCAATTTAGCAAACAAAATCTAAAGTTTAAAAATCTAGCCAAACTTTAAAACATGAGATAGGCAATTCTCCTTCCTTAGAATGCAAAATAGAAAGTACTTAGGACAAGTTTAGCACACATGTAATGTTTCTCATCTCAAAGCATTTTTAGGTAACCTATTTCTATCACACAAAGTGGTTGCATTTTATGCTCCGCACCACTTGTAATGCATTTTTTGATGGGAATATAAGCAAAAAGTGGTTGCATTTTATGCTCCGTACCACTTTTCATTAGAACGGGTTTCCGTTATTCCCTTGATCTTGATTTTTTTCTCGCAATACCCTCATCCTTTATTGACTTGAAACACACTTGTATTATGGCTTTAGTTTCCCTTTTCTTCCTACTTCTTATTCAAGTTAGGATTCATGCTTCTCTTAAGCCAAAATTATGTCTAGATTTTTTAACTAGAGATTTACAATTTTGCTAAAGAAACCTCACATGTCATGTTTCAAACCCTAATACCTAAGTTCATAATCAAATCTAAACATATAATCATTGAAATCTCTGAATCATGGTATATTACTCAAGACTTCCATTTCAAAAAGTGAAATATAAGCAAATCAACATGTAGGGACTGAACATTGAACTAAGGCACAGAAATTTTAATTGTAAAAATTTTTTTTGACCAGACATTGATCAGTCTGTCGACGCTAAACTCTCGAGGTGATTTCCCGGGACGGATCAATTTTGGCTAATGGATCTGAGTCATGTATGGATGAAGACTGTGGGCACACAGGATGAGAAATGCAAATCTAATGTGCTAATAACCAGTATGGAAATAAGATCTCGTTTTCGACGATTGGACCAGCAAACTCTCAGGTTTTCCTTATGGGGAAGTGACTAAGGCTTTCAACTACATGCATGGGTTTGGTCCATTGGGCTTACAAAGTCTGGGTTCCGCAAACAAGATTCAGGCTTTCATGTGGGCCTACTCCTTTTGACGCACCTTTTAAGGTACTAGGCTTGCGGTTGGTAAAATTGCTAATTCTCGGGTGGATGTGCCTAAAACGCAAGGTTTAGGCTAGATCCACCTTCAAAGTTAATAATGATACCGAGGGATAATTTGGGTAGAAAGTGGTGAGAAGAAAGAAATGTAGTATGAATGCAAGAACTTAGAAAAATAAAGGAAAGCAAACAAACAAACAAGGACGATTGAAGAATTTTCCACGGCTTTCTAACCAATTTCCAATTTTAGAAAATGTAGGTTTAGAGTTAATTCCTAATTGCAACCAACTAGTTATTAAAAGAATAACCAGGGATTAGTGGATGCATCCCCAGCGGAGTCGCCAATCTATTTTCGCACCGCCCCCGAGCGATCCGAAAAACTGTCACTTTTATTTTTCGATGTTGAAAATGATCTTACTTTGAACAGTGGTGACAAAACATTTTATTGGATACGATGTCGATAAATCGGTCTTATAAAATACTTTTGAGTTGCCACCCATTATTTTGGCAATGGGACCGTTTCCAATTTTATTTTATAAAAATGACTCCATTTTAAATCCAATTTTATTTAAGGCCAAATTATTAAAAGACTGGTCAGGTGCATCAATGCGATTCTGGGTAAGGGAATTGGGTACGTCGGCCCATTGAAAGCCGACGCCGGGAAAAAATCGGCCTCTTTTAACCTACGATTTCTAATTTATTTTAGTTAGAAAAGCCAATTTATTTATTTACTTGAACCCAACCCAAATGAATCGGACCGAGTTCCTATGTGAAAAATTAATTAATCGTCCCAATCAAATCCAATCATCACATCCATAATCATTCAAACAAATAAAAGACCCGCTCTTGCCTTATGGTTAAAGGCGGGCCACAAACCGAACCTAAAATACATTCTACCCGATTTGAAATAAAACATATAAACCCAAAAAAACCCAAAACCATGCATATTTATTATTTAACAATAAAAATAACATTTTTATTATTATTTTCTATTTAATCCTAAACATGCAAATTATTAATAAACAACAAATTTAATTTCATTTTTAATTTAAACAGAAATTGTAAAATTCATATAAATAAACACATAAAATCACATTTTAGTATTCTAAGCTTAATTAAACTGCGATCTGTTCATAGATGGGCATTTTCAGATTTATTGAAGAAATTAACTCTGGAAGCTTAGAACAGTTGGGTCACACAGCTAACAGTTGCATCACCTAGCTATTCCTGGATGAAAAGTTGCGTGACGCAGCTGTTCCTGATGAACAGTTGCGTGACGCGGCTGTTCTTGGATGGACAGTTGCATCACCCAGCTGTTCTGGCCTAAGCTCGTTTTCAAACGGTTTATTCAGATCATGTTTTATTTAAATGTGATTAAAGGACATATAAGATGGCCAAATATGAACAAAATACAATTTAAAGAAGATTAAATTACTAAAACCACAAAAATATATAAAAAATACAAAAATGTTAAAGAAATTACCTAATCCTCAGATTGAGGATTGTAAATGGATCAAATGCCTTAACAAGTGATAGTTAAGATCTCCCAGAAGCTTAGTTTCCAAGGATTCAAGTGTTCTTTGTTTATCTTTTGTTATTTTCCCTCTTTTTATGATTTGATTCACCTAAAATTGATATCTAATGGCAATTTTCCTTCAAATCAACTCAGAAGAGTTTCTGGAGGAGAATGTGGCCGCAGAGTGTATTTTTTAGGGTTTCCAAATCGTTCAAAGTCGTTTTAAACGTGAGAAAAAGATCTATTTATAGAGGTAGGTTAGGACACAGCTGCGCAGCTCATTTCATAGCTGCGTGACGCTGTTGGCATTGGGTGACGCGACTGACAGTTGGGTGACGCGACTGGCAGTTGGGTGATGCGATTGACCTAACCAAAAACTTAAAATTGGTTTGATTTAAATCATTGGATTAAAAGACTTCTAGATAGCATTAACCCATTCATTTTGTATCCTCGTATCCTCATCGTATCCTCCTCGTATCCACAAGTTTGGAGTCAACTCACTTATTCGAACCCAAAACTGAAAACCAGAGATTCTAGGTTCGATCCTAGTGGAGTCGCCAGGCTAAGGACACGTGATTTTTCCCAAAAGTTGGATTTAGAAAGAACCGAATTGAACGAGATTGATTGATTTTATTTATCAAAATGGGTTTCTTTTATTAAACCTGTTTAATCCTCAAAAAAGGTTCTCTCACTTTGGTAAGAGTTTTATTTTATAGTCGCCACCCTTATTTAGGGAAAATTCTTGAAATTAGTCGATTCTTTGGAATCGACTATTTCGGTTTCAAACTAGAGACGGGTTCGGGAGTTAGGTACAAAATGGAAAGGTGTTAGACACCCATTTCGCCCAGTTAAATCGGCCTCCACTTTGTCTAAACATTTATAATAACTAATAATGAGATTAACTGCTTATTGAGGCGATTTTTATGCAATTTTTAGAAAACTATGTCATTCACACAAATTATTTTAAGCATAATAAACATGAAACACAAAGCATACACAAAGAAGGAGGGAGGATAAATGAGTTACAAAATCATCCTAATAATAAAATCTACCCTCATCCATCCAAAATTTTCAAACCCAATTTAATATTACAAATAAGCTTTAATGAGATCCATTAGGATCTCTTACATTTTGCAACAATAATTAATAAAACACAACAAGAAATGAAAGATCCCAACAAACAATATTTATACAAAGACAAACAACATTAACAGAGTAGTAGAACATACATTCCCAACCACTTACTCTCACACATTCAAAGAATGAAAATATGATGCATGTTAGAGGTACAAGATTTAATAAGTAAAGGGGTTAGTATAATAATAATTATAAAGCGTTGAATTAAAGAACATGAATTAAATGATAGAAAAGTAAAACACTTTTAATATAAAGAATAGTAATCAAAGGATAAGAAATTAAAGGTTATTCAAGATTTAAGCTCATGATCTTCATGTTCATCCAAGAAGATAAACAAATTCATCAATCACAGCTTTCAATCTTGTTTTAATGTTTATTTGATCCATCTGTGACCAAATATGTGACCCAAACCCTTTACATTGGGGCTAGGCCACTTGATCTCAGAATCGAGACTTTTATTGAGTTTTTATGCATTCAGAGCCTTTGAATCGAAGGGTCTTGCTCCACAGGGAACTATGGCATGCGCCTCATGCTTATGGTGCACGCCACATGCAGTGGCGCAGGGCCTTTCCCAGATAGAGAAGGCTTCTGGGTTTAACAGCGCAAACATAGGGGAGTCTGAGTTCTTGTGGCGTAAGCCATAAGCTTGTGGTGCCCGCCACACATAGTGGCTTGTGCAACTAGCTTGGGCCGTGCGTCATAGAGGTACAGAAAACCTTTTATGGTTGATCCTAGGTTTCCCTCACAATCAGGCCCAGAACAAACGTTAAAAAGGCCAAAAAGGAAAAGAAAAAGACAGAGAGATGAGTTTAAGGTTCTCAGAAATTACCTCTTGCAGATTCCTTTGAAGATTGAATAGCACTGGGTGAAGGAACCCTACCCTTAGGTCCTTCATCCAATAGTCCAAGACTGAAGATTAAGAATGTATTTTTGGGATCCTTTGATTGATCTTTGGGATTTTTGTGATTGAATAAACAAAAATCTCAACTTTAGATCAAAGGGTAACACTTAGTGCCTTTAATCTTTTGCTTGAATTTTGAAAAAGCAATAGTTTTCCCTCTAATCCAAAGAATCATCCTTTAAGGCTCACCCTCCAATGTCTATTTATAGACATTGGGGGGGTGGGGTGGCCCCATCTAGGGCTGACAGGGCAAAAATGCCACTGTCTGGCCTGTAATAGGATCGATCCCACTTTTACTAAAATGGACCGGGTGGCATGCAAAATGAATCGAGAATTTGCCGAGTGGGCTCGACGCGCTTCTTGGGCCCGATTTCATCGCAAAATGCCTGGTGACCCGAGAAAGTAAACATGGTTAAACACGTAGATAGTTTCAGCCACGGGCCATTAGTCCAAAAATCGAAGCGATCGGGAATATCAATCAGTTTTATACAAAAACGGCGTATCATCACTGAACCTTTTAGGGGCAAAAATTTGAGCGTCTAAAGTAGCATCTAACATGTATTAAAAAACCTGCCAATTACGTCTCATGTAGATGGATCAATGCAATCTTAGAATTGCCCTTCATTTCTCCATCTTTTGCACTCACATGTAAAGAAGAAATTTTAATGGAACACCCATTGGATTGCCTTTGGAGTTTAGATTTCATCCTATAGATGAAGAGTTTATTAACAATTATCTTAAAGAAAAATTAATCGCCAAGAAATTGAACTTGATATCATTCCATAGGTTGATCATCTTTACAAATATGAACTTAGGGAGTTAGCAAGTGATCGTCATATCTCATCATTCTTCTTATTGTTCTTTTTTTTTATTTTTTTTCAGTTTGGCTCTAACTGTGATTGAAACTCAAAGACTCTCATTTTGTAGAAAAATCATTTCTTCCAAGCGAAGTCCAAAAGTGGTACTTTTTTGTACCAAGGGATAGAAGATATCCAAAAGGGTTCAAAACATATAAAGCAACAAGACCTACGTATTTAAAATCTGTAGGATTATGTCCAAAATTGCCCTTCATTTCTCCATTTGTTACTTTTGAAAAACCATCTTAAAATTAATACGCATTTTCACTCATTTCCAACAATCCCTTCCAGAAGAATACCATCAAAACCAATCATTTCTTTCACTCAAAACCAACCATGTCACTCATTTTCAAAAATCCCCTACAGAAAATTAAAGAATAAGAAGAAATCTTGAACGAGATACATTATGAAGTATAAACAAGTGAGTCAGTTTAAATCAGACACAAAGTCTTCCTCTGGTGAAATACCTATAAAGCTTCCAAAGGAAATGAGAAAGACTTTCGGTATTAAGTATGCTTTTGCTCCATTTTGAAGAAGATAGCATTTTTGTGGAATCTCATTAGTCGGCCACTATGAAAGAAGGGAAATGTGGTACATGGGAATCATCGGTAGGAGGTGTGTAAATTAATTGTAGTAAAAAAACCCTATCATTGCATCATTAAACAAATCCAAAAGCCCTAATTTTTAAAGAGAGGTCGTGGAATGAGCGAGAAAGAAGAGATCGATCTAATATAGGAATTAATTGTTTGGTTTTACGCAATGGTTAACAATGAGCAATTATGCGATTTCATTGATCATGATGGCACACAGCTGGCAAGTTTTTTAATACATGTTAGCTACCACATAAGCTAATATGGGCCCTCACATCTACAAAGTCAATAATCCGGTCAGCAAAATCAGCAATAGGCACTTATTGGTTCTTTTAAAACATTTAGACACTCAATTGAAAATATTTTCTGATCAGACACTCAAATAAAAAAAAAATTGAAAAATTCAGGTACTGAAATTATCATTATCCATTTTTAAAATAAATTTGCTAATTAATAATTTAATAAATCAATTTGTATTATTCATCAGAAAATCTCAAAGCATGAAAATTAAATTAACAAAAAATATATATTTTTTTCAATTATGTATTTTATTTTATATTATATGTGTATGTTAAGGATAAAAATTTCCTAATCCTTGCACTTTTTTTATTAGTAATATAACCAAATTATTTGTTATTTAATAAAAATAAATTCTTAATTATTTTAATTTCACGTTTCAATTTTTTTTTTTCTAAATCTATAGATGTGTCACCAACTAGATGTGAATATAATCTAATATTCAAAGGATATTTGAAATTTTATTTTTATTAATAATTTTTTTATTCAACAATAAGATACCATAAAAAAAGATGGAAATGCTTTTTATTTGTGATTCTAGCCTTAATTGCAAAATTGATAGAAAAGTCAAAATAAAGTGAAATTGTCAAAGTTTATAAAGTTTGGGCACTCTAATACATTAGGCATGATTCATTTAACTCACGCTTAATTTTTTTGTCAAATTCTTGTAGGAAAATTTCTATATCTTTTTTCTCTGAAATGAACATATCCTCTCTTCTTTATTCATAATTCATATTCTAAAAAAAATACTGAAACTAATCACTAATCCAAGTTTGGAATATTTGGAGGACTCTTCTGACCAAACAAGTAATTATTAGTAAAGTTGTTTCTTTTTTCCCCTTTTTTTGGCTAAAAATTCATTAACTTGCAAAAATGGATAGCACCCTTTTTTGACTTACAAGCAATAAAGATCATACGAATTTAATTTTTAATTTTAATTAAATATTTAAAATTTAAAATGCTTGAAATATGTATTGAAATCCCTAAATTAAATTTTTATCACTACATTAGCCTTTTATCCTAAGATTGGTCTTCCATGCTCCATTTTAAGGCTACCTTCCGACATTGTTTTTGACTTTCTATTCTTTAGTCCAGGTCATTCCATTTTACTCATCCTAGCTGGGTTTCTCAGGTACTAGATGAATACATCCCTAGGCTAATTACATAACAAAGGGAAAATTACAGTACGATCCATGTTTATGAAATATAATTAATCTATTCTTGTTTTTTAATAAATAGACTAAAATGTCCTTATAGTTTACTCCCGCCAAACTATAGGTCCTTTTATTAAATTTTTACATCTTTTTTGTTAATTACCTTATGAAATGGCGAAAATACCCTATTTATTTTTAAAAACACAGGGACAAACTAATTGTATTTTTAAACTATAGAGAACTATATTGTAATTTTTCTCATATAATATTTTAGTATCTCTTTTTTTAACCTCTGTGTTTTCCTGTTGACTTAATGGAAAGATATAAAAATTGGACAAAAAGACCTAATAGTGTAATAGAAGCAAAATATAAGAAAAAATTAGTATATTTTAAAAAAGACAGGGACGAATTAATTGTATTTCGCAAACCATTATAATTTTCCCCCTAACAAATGTACTACCATATAATTAATAATTTAACTTATACATAGAGAATATCATGAACCACCCAATTGCCGGTGCCTAACGCTTGCATCGCTAGTGTCGCCAGCATGCAGCAAAGATGGTTTCCAACTTCCAAGGGCACCATTTCAATCTCCTATATCTTCAAACTTTAGGATCCTACTTATGTCCTTCAAGATCGGTTCAGCTCTTATGGCTCATATGGGGTTTGCCCTATTAGCGGTGGTGTTGTCATATTCCTAGGCGTCGCAAACTTTGATGATGAAGAGCCATTCCTCGATGAACTTGGCATCCATCTCGATTAAATATGGAGAAAAATGAAATCTATTATGAATCCATTTCGCGTCAATCCTACCATTCACAAAGCCTCCGATCTACTCTAACTCAATCTTCGTTTATCTCTCTTTGCTCTTTTCAATTACTCGCCTGGAAAAATCCAATTTGGTGTGATTTTGGGTTGCACCAATGAATTCTAAGGGAAAGGTTTTTATGTAATAAAAGGCTTTTGTTTCTTTTCCTATCGATTTAACATCCAAAATGGGCTAAGTTGGATGGAGGTACATTATGGTGTAACGAGAGTAAAATAGAAGGACCAAGTGTATTTTCAAGAAAATGGAGTACAAAGTTATTAATTTTGACATTATATAGTACAATGTTTCCAATTTAGAATTATAAAAAGAAACTATAATTGCCAATTGATAATGATTATTTTTCATACATGAATTAGAATACTCATATTGAATGTCGGGTAAAACTATAAAAAAGAATACATTGAATAAAACTATATGAAAAACAACACTAAGAGTTTACAACTTAGTAATGATATCTCAATACATTTGTTTTAATTTAAAAATATAGAAACATATTTTATTATTAATGAAAATAATAAAAAATGGATCTCTAGTAGTTATATATATGACTAGCATTTACAAACGTGTGTTTCATGTTGAGAGTTCTTTTATTATTTTTCCCTAGAACTAAGTTACATTTATTTTGTGAATACATGATAAGCTTTCTTTAAATTATCTGAATTCCGTGTTTGGGGTAGTTCGGTCCCATGGAGCTTTTTGAGTTTATAGGTGTCAGGTCCTAGTTGTTTTGTGATCTCATATGGGCCCTCCTTGTTTTCTTTGAGCTTCCCCACGCTTGCCGACCCTTTGGTTATTTCGGCCTTTTTCCATACTTTGTTGCACACTTTGTGTGAGTCCCGTATACGTATGGCACAACCCAAGAGGGGTGAATTGAATTTTCTAAAAATAAAAATTTAACTTTTAAAACCAAACTCAAAATTCTGTTGCAGCGGAAAAAGTAAGCATTTATGAGAGTAAGTTATTAGGATTAGAACTTCCTCACAAAGGTCTATGTAGAAAATAGAAAGATTTTGTAAAGAACAGTTATAGATTACAACTGCTTCACAATATCTTATTCAATTTAAAAAACTACTTTATGAAAGAAAGCTATTACTTTTAGAACTTTCTCATAAAGTTCAGATATATATTAAAGACTATGTGAGAGACAGTTATTGAATTCTAAACTGCTTCACAAAGCTCTAAGCCAGATTAGAAAACAGATTAAAACCCAAATAGTGGGATATACTAAAAATAGAAGAACAGTTTAAAACTTGGTATATTCACTATACAGAAGTCCAAAGTTCTAATGTTCAGTAATAGATAAAGCTTATACGAGTTTAGAACATCAAAACCATTAACAATTTTAGCATTTCTAAAATATAAACAAAAGTGTGAGTAAAATAGTATCAAGCAAAACATCAGAAAATAAAAAAATCAACACAGTGATTTATAGTGGTTCGGCACTAACTCGCCTACATCCACTCCCCAAGACTCATCTTGAGATCCTCAACTATGTTATCTCTTTTCAAGGGTAAGAGACAAACCAACAGTACAAGGCAATAGATCAACTCCTAGATCTACCATTTGTCCCACTAGATTTTCTAAGGTTTTAGTTAACCTCAACCCTTTCTGTTTTTGGTAGAGAACAGAAACTCAAATCAAGACATTAGAATCTCTCTCACAGAGAAGGTTGCTTGATAACCTATTTCACAATGGCTTTTCACCTAAGCTATTACACAAATGTTTTCGAATAAAAAACTGTCTACAAAAGATTACAGAATCTATATAGACAGACAGAAATGTAAATATAAGCACAGGAAAAATAGTAATCAATATTAGAAAATCGTTTTACAGATCAAAACTGTTTTTCAAAAGATGTTGTTATAAAATTTCTTTTCTCTTTTAAAGATAAAACGTGAAGTAATAAGATGAAAAGAAATAAGAGGGTTGAGAGTATGTTTTGAGAGATAAAAGATTTGATCAATGGACTTATACTCTTGAAACAAAAACCCTTTTTATCATTTAAAGAGAAAGACGCCTTTTATAGAAAGGGATGAGAATCCCGTTTTAGAAAGTAAGATCTCTTCTTTTTAAATCAGAAAATTGACTTTCCAAAGTTAGAAGATATAGAGATCTTTGTTACCAAAATTCTTTGAGTGAATATCTTTTTCTTTTATGTAAGCAAATAAGAGAGAGATTTTAGACTTTCCTTTAACACATAATTTTCGAAATTAAGAATATGTAAAATCTTTTTCGAAATATTCTATTACCAAAAATGATTGAGATAAAATCTATTTCATTTAGGTAAGTAAAGAAAACCAAGATTTTGGATTTCCTTAAAAAATTAGTTTCCGAAAATAAAAACATAATAGATCTTTTTCGAATTATTCTATTAGGAAAAATGATTAAGACACAATTTTTTTCATTTAGGTAAGTGAATAAGAATCAGATTTTTGTATATATATTTTCCAAAATCGAGAAAATCTTTTTCTAAGAAATTTGTCACCAAAATGATCGAGGCATAATCTTGTTCATTGTAGGTAAGGGAAATAAAGAACGAAAGCTTTGACTTTTTAAGGAAACATTTTCGAAAATATTTATGATAAAGAGAGAAAAATTATTTTTGTGCTTATAAATGAACATTCTCTCTATCCTACAACAAATCCTAAAAAGCTAACCACTAAAATCTTCAATGGTCTTCATGATCTTCGATTTTCCTTGGATTTGTAGGATTTTGCTTTGTTTATTATTTTCCATATTTAAATCTGCATAAAATAATTAAATTTATTTATTTTGCTTTAATCATCAAAATCTCGAGATAAAAAATTGACCCTTGAGCCAACAATCTCCCCCTTTTTGATGATGACAAAACCAATAAATTTATCAAACATAAAATTATGTGCTCCCCCTAAATTTATGCATGTCAATAAATTATAAGTTCTAAACATAACATATTTTACCATGAAGCAAGATGAGAACATATATAAATCTCCCCCTGAATAAGTGTAGTAAAATATCTATGGGGATTAGAATAGAAAATAGTTTTAGAAACTGATACCAGAACATATATTTAGAATTGACATCTAAGTTCTAAAGTCTAATAATCAGAACATATGATCAGAGTAAAAGAAACATAGAAACTAATATTAGAATTAAAAACTAAGTTCTAATTTTAACCTGCAGAGCATACATTAGAATAGAGAACTAAGTTTTAAAAATCTAACTATCAGATCATAATATAAAACATATAGCTCATGTACTGTTTTCTGTTTATATGGAAATAAAATAACACAGATTAGAGCATGATAAGCATACAAAGATTAGTACCAGATGAAAGCATACTACTTTAGGTACCTAATCATCAAAGTATCCTATCTTCTCCCCCTTTTTGTCATCATACAAATAGGGTTAGTAAAAATAGAGCTAAAAAAAAAAATTAAACAAAATCCAAAAAAACACAAACTACAAAGACAAATAAAGAACTAAAACAAATAACAGAAATAGTTCACAAAACATAGTTAGAGCAGATTAGAAGGGAGTCAGAGGGGTTTGGAATCAGTTCTAAGTCTCTTAGAACTTCTGAGGTTCTGTGCAGGAGAAGTTTCAGCAGGACTCTCAGGACATTTAGAAGAGGATGCAAAGGAAGCTTCCTTCCATGAACCCTATGCTTTCCAGTAGTGTGCTTCACTCTCTTAGGCTTTTTTGAGGTAAGAGTGTAGGGTGTGTCCTTTACCTTTAGAGTAGCTAGCCTTCTTTCATTGACATTCTTCATCTTTTCCAAAGACTCGATGAGGGACTGATTGTGTGCAATCATAGCCTTACTTTGTTTGGTAGGCTCACCAAGCTCCTTATTATGCTCTTCAATGAGTTCTTTTTCCATTTTGCCAAGCATAGCCTCTCTACTCCTTTGTGCTATCAGAAATTCTGATTCCTTTTCAGCCTTAACCTGAGTTTCTTTTTCTTCTTCACTCAACTCTAATTTTTCTGTATCAGCATCACTGGCTTCCTCAACTTCTACTGCCTCTTCTTTCTTAATCTTTTCTTCAGAATCCTTATTCTCTTCGGCTTTTATTTGAGTTTTCTCTTTTTCTTCTTCTAATTCCTTTTCTGATTCTGTCTCAACCTCAGCCACTGTCTCCTTTTCTTCTTATGTTTCTTCCTTCTTCTCTTCTATTAATTTTTCTTTCTTTTCTTCCCTCTCAGCTTCCTCCAATTTTCCTTTTCCTTTTTCCTCTCATCTTTTCTTCTTCTCAGCTTCTTTTTTTTTTCTTCTTTTTCTATTCTTTCTTTTTCTTCAACAATTCCTTTTTCTTTTTCCTCATCTTCTTCTTCATCCTTTATTTTCAAAGATCCACTGTCCAACTTTGAAACACTGTGACCCTCGCTATTATCTAAATTCACTTTCAAAAACTCAAACGCAGGAGTAAGCACCATACTATAGGGTAATTTCTTAGGGTTGTTTTGCATTTTATCAAAAATAGTGTGACATAGATTGAAGGTTTTATTTTCAATTATATGCCACATTATGCATATCTCAACTTGGTTAACATAAGTAAGTGAAGCACTCTTTGGGTAGATAAAGTGCACAATCAACTTATATAGCCACTTTATGTTGTCAGTTAAATTTGAACATTCAATCACACTCTATTTTTCCGCAGAACCTTTCTTCACAATTTTCTTTATAAATTCTTCCTTTTTATACCCATTTACCCTAGAAATATCCTTAATCTTTGTCACCCTAGACCCAGTGTTTGGTATTTTGAAAATTTTGCTCAAATCAGTGTAGGATAACGCTTTGGTTTCACCCTTAATTTTCACAGAAATCGACTCTGAATCACTGGTTTTGAGAGAACCATAAAATTCCTTTACCACATTCTTATAGCAAAATCTATTCAAGGACAGAAACTCCATCCATCCCTAGAACTCAAATAGTTCCCTAAAGTTGAATTCTTCTGTTTCAAAGAACTTCCATTCAATAACATATGAGCACATAAGAGGGTAAGGAGATAAAATAGTTTTATCTTTGCTGTGAGAACCAGAGACCCGTTCCTTTGATTTTTCCATTTTTGATTTTTCTTTCTTTAAACTCGATTCCTTAATGGATTTCTTCTATCCTGACTCTTTCTGTTCATACTTCTTAGATAACCTCTTAAGAAGTTGAAGTTCTTGTGCTATCAGAGAATCAGAGGAGGAAGAAGTAGAACTTGATCCAGCCATGGTTAGGTTTTTGAAGCAGAAGGAATTTAGGGTTTCGTTGCAAGAGGGTAAAAGAGAAGATAGAGCAGTTTTTAATAGAGAAGAAAATTGATTAATTTAAGAAGTTATAAGGTTTTAGGAAAGAGAGAAACACTTAAAAGAGAAGTTTTAATAGAGGAAAATTTTAAGAAATAAAAGATAAAGGTTTTAAGGAAAACCGAATTGACACAAAAAAAAATTCAGATAAAAGAAATAAAGAAAATGCCACCAAAACTAAATAAGCACAAAATAAAGTAAACACAAAAAAAAAAAAAAAATAAACGCAAAAAGAAATTGACTATTTTAAATTTTGTCTAAAAATTAGAATCGGATGATGACATTAGAACTTCACATCAGGGCATTATGCATCTCTTTTAGACAAAAATGTTTTTCAGAATCACACAGAATAGAATATTAAAATATAACACAGAGCAAGTCTTTCAATCTCAAATACAGAAAGTAGTTTAGAACATACTTACAGAGTTCTAAAGTAAGGAGTTTAGAACTAACATAACAAGTTCTCTTGTAATTAAGCAGAATTGGCTTTCACTCAAAGGTTTAGTAAATATATCTGCCAATTGCTTTTCTGTAGGAATGAACTCAATCACTATATCACCTTTTTGAACATGATCACGTATGAAGTGATGTCTGAGTTCTATGTGCTTGGTTCTAGAATGCTAAACTGGATTCTTAGATAAGTTGATGGCGCTTATGTTGTCACATTTAATTGGCACTGTTTCTAATTTCAGACCATAGTTTGCTAATTATTGCTTGATCCATAGAACTTGTGCAACACAGCTTCCAGTACCAATATACTCTACTTCTGCAGTAGAAAGAGCAACAGATGTTTGTTTCTTGCTAAACCATGATACAAGGGAGCTAACTAGAAACTGGCAAGTTCCAGATGTGCTTTTTCTATCTATTCTGTTTCCTGCAAACTCAAAATCAGTATACCCAACAAGATCAAATGTATCACCTTTAGAATACCATAGACCCAAATTAGAAGTTCCACAAAAATATCTTAGAATTCTTTTTAGAGCAATTAAATGAGATTCTTTGGGACATGATTGAAATCTAGCACATAAACAAACACTAAAGTGAATGTCAGCTCCGCTTGCAGTTAGATATAATAAAGAACCAATCACACTTCTAAACAATTTAATATCCACATCCTTTCATTTTTCATCTTTTTCTAATTTTGAGGATGGACTCATTGGTGTGCTACATACCTTGGCATTCTCCATTTTGAATCATTTCAACAATTCTCTAGTATATTTGCCTTGGTTTATGAAGATTCCATTTTCATATTGTTTGACTTGAAGTCCAAGAAAGAAATTTAATTCCCCCATCATACTCATTTCAAACTCACCCTGCATAATCTTAGAAAATTCCTTACAAAGAAGGTCATTAGTAGAACAAAAGATTATGTGATCAATATAGATTTGCACAACTAGAATATCATGTGCTTTATTTTTAATAAATAGTGTTGTATCAACCTTTTCTCTAGAAAAACCATTTTCTAATAAAAGCTTACTTAATCTTTCATACCAAGCTCTAGGAGCTTGTTTCAAACCATAAAGAGCTTTAGTAAGTTTGTAAACATGATTTGGTTTATCATAAACTTCAAAACCGGGTGGTTGTTCTACATACACTTCTTCATTTAGAAAACCATTTAGAAAAGCACTTTTCATATCCATTTGATATAACACGAAAATTTTAAAACATGTAAATGCACAAAGCATTCTAATGGCCTCAAGTCTAGTAACCGAAGCAAAAGTGTCATCAAAATCGATGCCTTCCTCCTAGTTGACCCTTGAGCCACTAAACTTGCTTTGTTTCTCACAACATTACCTTGTTCATCAAGCTTATTTCTAAACACCCATGTTGTTCCAATAACAGAATGGTTTTTAGGTCTAGAAACAGGTTTCTTAGTTTATCTCAAATTGATTTAGTTCTTCTTGCATAGCAAGATCCAACTTTCATCATTTTGAGCATCTTCTAAATTTTTAGGTTCTAATTGAGAAACAAAAGCAACATTACCAAAATATCTATTAAATTGAGCTCTAGTCATCATCCTTTCTGACGGGTTATCCATGATGTCTTCTTGAGGATGATACCTGTGGAATCGCCACTCTTTTGGTAATTCTGAATTCTCATTTTCTGTTTTTGGCATTTGACTTTCAGTCGCATTCTGATCTTCATGCTCTATTTCTGGTTTAGCCTGATTATCAACATTCTGCTCATTTTCTAGCTGTTCTAGTTGTTCTGATTGTTCATTCTGCTTTTCTTGATTAGAATCAAAGCCCTATTTAGAATATAGCATGCAATGTTTACTGCTTCTGCCCAGAAATACTTTGGTAGTTTAGAATCACTCAGCATGGTTCTGGCCATTTCTTGAAGTGTTTTATTCTTGCGTTCTACTACTCCATTTTGCTGGGGTGTTCTAAGTGTTGAGAAGTAATGGAAGATTCCTGATTCTTTGCAAAATGCATTGAATTTCTAATTTTCAAATTCTCCTCCATGATCACTTCTAATTGCGGAGATGTTGCATCCTTTCTCATTTTGTATTCTCTTGCAAAGATGAACAAACACGTCATATTTTCTAAGGATGAGTGTTCAGGTGAATCTAGAATAATCATCTACAATAACAAATGCATAGAATTTTCCTCCAAGACTAGAAGGAGTAATAGGACCAAATAAATCAAGGTGTAGTAATTCTAAAGGTCTAGAAGTAGAAACCATGCCCTTAGATTTGAAAGATCATTTGGTTTGTTTTCCCAATTGACAAGCATCAAGAATGTGATCTTTTTCAAACTTTAGTTTTGGCAAACCACGAACTAAGTCTTTCTTAGACAGTTTAGAAATAAGGTGCATGCTTGTATGTCGAAGTCTTCTATACCATAACCAACTAGAATTGTCAATAGAAAGTAAACATATATCTAGGTTATGCATATCAGAAAGATCTACTAGGTATATATTCTCAAACCTTTTTCCAACAAATAAAGTTTTGTTATTATGCATGTTCTGAACTTCATAAAAAGAGGGTTCAAAGATCACTCTTCTATTTTTATCACAAATTTGACTCACACTTAACAAGTTATAATGTAATCCTTCTACTAAGCATACATCTGCTATTAAAGGATTAGAACCTACCACACCAACACCAACGATTTTACCTTTTGTTTTGTCTCCAAAGCTTCCTGTACCTCCCTTTTTCTTTTCTAATATGGTGAATTTCTTTCTATCACCAGTCATATGCCTAGAGCAAGTGCTGTCCATGTACCACATTTCTGTTTTCAGCTCACTCCTTAGGCACACCTGAAAAGATCATGCAGATTTAGGTACCCAACTCATATTGGGTCCTGGAGGGTTAGTGGTAACATGTGTATTCAGCTTACTATGATTTTTCTTTCTATTGAGACTATCAAATTTCTGATGTTCTAAAGTCACAACATTAGAAACTGCCTTTTTCTTATTAGAAACATGATTCTTTTTTGAAATGCTACCATAGCTAGAACTTGTCTTTTCTTTAGAAAATGATTCTGAAATTGACTTTAGAATTCTAATCTAAGTTTTCAAAGATTCATTTTCAGAATTCAGATTCTTACATTTTTCTTCAAAGTGTTTCAGATTTTGAGAAAATTCATTATTACAATCTTTAAGATCTTTGATCTTTATGATAAGAATTTTGCATGTAACTTCTTGATAAAAAGCATCTTTTAAATGATTGCATTCTGTTTTTAACTTTTTGAAATCCTTCTTTAGAACTTTATGCTTTTTAACAAGCTTTTCAAATTCAGTGCAAAGGTTATTATAAGTATCTAGAAGATCATTTTCAGATTTAGGTTCAGAAATACTTACATTGCTTTCTTCACATTTTTGGACCATTGCATCTGTTTCATTACTTTCAGCTTTCTGTGATGAAGTCAGAGTGCTGATTTCCTTGGAGTCAAAATTGATAGTTGCCATTAGACAGATATTTACAGTTTTTTCTTGGTCACTCTGGCTTTCATAATTAGAAACATCTGAATCACTCCAAGCAGCTATGAATGCTTGCTTCAGCTTTTCTTTCTTTGACTTCTTTTTCAACTTAGGACAATTAGGCTTGATATGGCAAGGCTTGTTGCATTCATATCAAACTACTTCAGAAAGTTCTTTCTTAGGCATGTTGCTATTTTTAGATGGAATGTTCTTTTTGATAAACTTTTTCTGTGGCCTTCCACTCTTTTTATAGAACTTTTTGAATCTCTTAGCAACAAGTGCTAAATCATCACTATCAAGATCAGAAGAACTTTCTTGACTAGAATCTACTTTCAAAGCCAGTCCTTTCTTTCTCTTATCTTCTACAGTCAAAGAAGATCTAATCTCTTCTGACATAAGAGCTCCTATCAAGTAATCATAAGTAACGGGAGTCTCTTTGTAATTCATAACAGTTCCTATAGAATCCCATTTTTTAGGTAGAATTCTAAGGATTTTCTTAACAAACTCATCTTCTGAAATTTTCTTTCCAAGAGTTCTCAAAGGATTAACTATATTGGTAAATCTAGAATTTAATTTAGCAATAGTTTCTCCGTCTTTCATACTAAACATTTCATATTCTCTCCAAAGGATATTAATTCTGGATTCCTCGATCAATACCCTCATAGGTAATTTTAAGTTTTTCCCAGACTTCCATTGCAGACTTACATCCAGACACTTTGTTGTATTCTGTTGGATCTAATGTATAGTGAAGAATATTAATTGCTTTTGCGTTTATAGAAATATCATTCCAATAAGCATCAGTATATTCTTCTTTTGTTTTTGTAACTCTCTCGTTTTCTACAGTTTTCATAGGAATACGAGGACAAATAATGACGTTCCTCCAGCAATTTATATCAACGGATTTCATGAAATTTTTCATTCTGGTTTTCCAGTAAGAGTAATTAGAACCATTGAACAAAGGTGGTCTAGAAACAGATTGACCTTCTAAAGGTGTAAGAGGAAGTGGGGCTACTATGAGATCTTTCTCTCAAGCTGTTAAGCTTCGGTAAGTCAAGAGCCAAAGCTCTGATACCAAACTGTGGGTCCCGAATACGTATGGCACAACCCAAGAGGGGGGTGAATTGGGTTTTCTAAAAATAAAAATTAACTTTTAAAACCAAACTCAGAATTCTGTTGCAGCAGAAAAGGTAAGCATTTGTGAGAGTAAGTTATTAAGATTAGAACTTCCTCACAAAGCTCTAAGCAGAAAATAGAAAGATTTTGTAAAGAACAGTTATAGATTAGAACTGCTTTACAATATCTTATTCAATTTCAAAAACTACTTTATAAAGGAAAGCTATTACTTTTAGAACTTTCTCATAAAGTTTAGATATATATTAAAGACTATGTGAGAGAAAGCTATTGAATTCTAAACTGCTTCACAAAGCTCTAAGCCAGATTAGAAAACTGATTAAAACCCAAATAGTGAGATATATCGAAAATAGAAGAACAGTTTAGAACTTGGTATATTCACTATGCAGAAGTCCAGAGTTCTAATGTTCAGTAATAGATAAAGCTTATACCAGTTTAGGACATCAAAACCATTAACAACTTTAGCATTTCTAGAATATAAACAAAAGTGTGAGTAAAATAGTATCAACCAGACTTCAAAAAATAAAAAGATTAACATAGTGATTTATAGTGGTTCGGCACTAACTTACCTACATCCACTCACCAAGACTCATCTTGAGATCCTCAACTATGTTATCTCTTTTCAAGGGTAAGAGACAAACCAACAGTACAAGGCAATAGATCAACTCCTAGATCTACCCTTTGTCCCACTAGATTTTCTAAGGTTCTAGTTAACCTCAACCCTTTCTATTTTTGGCAGAGAATAGAAACTCAAATCAAGGCATTAGAATCTCTATCATGTAGAAGGTTGCTTGATAACCTATTTCACAATAGCTTTTCACCTAAGCTATTACACAAATGTTTTCGAATAAAAACCTGTCTATAAAGGATTACAGAATCTATATAGACAAACAGAAATGCAAATAAAAGCAAAGGAAAAACAATAATCAATATTAGAAAATTGTTTTAGAGATTAGAACTGTTTTTCAAAAGAAGTTGTGTGGACCCCTCCCCAAATATCAAAGCATATGAATGCATGTGACTAAGGAAGAAATGCACGTGATGTGTGAGTCGCCACCTTGTTTAATTATTTTAGGGTAAACTAGGAAAAAACCCTAAGTGACTCCAATTTTAATTAACCTAATTACTAGATTAATTAACCCAATGTTTAAGGCATGGTGTGCAAACCCGAGATGGATCCCGAGACTATGTCATGCTGATGAACTAACCTATGGATGAATGCTTTGCAGGGTAAAATGAAATAATTGGACCAAATAAAATGTTATGTGATTTCGACTTGCCGATCGGGGTTAAATCCCAAACGTGCCTACGTACTTCCGTTTGAATGGAAGATCAAAGTCAACGTAGTTCGATAGGCCTTCTTTGAAGGGCTTTGAATGGGTATGCTTAATGCATGAGTGTGTGTATGCTTTGTGCATTTTGTTTAGGCATTTTGCCAAAGAGTTGATTGATTTGATTGTTTCAGGCATTTGATACCAAAAACGTTGATTTTAATGGCTTTTAGCCAAAAAGATTGATTTAGGCAATTGTTGCCAAAAATTGAAGTGATTTAGGCGATTGTCGCCAAAATGCTTGATTTTAAGGCTTATAGCCAAAATGATTTTATTTAGGCAAATGTTGCCAAAAATTGTTGATTTTAAGGCTTTTAGCCAAAATAATTTAATTTAGGCAAATGTTGCCGAAAAAAATTGGTTATTCTTACTTATAGGCAATTTGTTTGTCTAAAGTAATTAAATGAACTACAATGTAGGCAATTTAATGCCAAAGGAACGTGATTAATTAAGTCCTGTTAGTCACAATTATTGATTAATTGGACTTAAGCCGAAAATTGTTCGGAATAAAGGCAATCATACCATAGCCATTGATAGACTAGATATTTTAAGCCAATATTGTCGGATTTTAAGCTTTAATACCACGATTATTAATTAAACGAGCATTTAGCTTAATCATATTTTAATTGAGGTAATTTATTTGCTTGATTGATGATATGAATGCATTTATGCAATTGTAGAATTAGGAGGAGTAGAAAAGAAGCATGCATGAAGTGCTAAAATTAAATAGGCAGAATTTAATTTGCGTACCTGATTTAATCGACGGCCACTTCTTAACTCCAGGTTAAGCTCCTCGTTAAGGGAATATTAATTAATTTAATTTTAAATGACCAAATAACAAAACAAGAAAAATAATAAAATTGAATAAAAATGCAAAAAAGCAGTAAAGAATCGCAAAGAGCGTGAGGGAGGAGGAGCGTCCGTCAACACAGACTGAGTGAGTAAAAACGGAGGCCCCGGGGCCGATTTTATAGAAAAAAGGAGGCTCGAGGGCGGTCCTGCCCGCCTCAAGGGGGCGGGTGGGCCTGGCCTCGAGGGCGGGCGTGCCCGCCTCAGGGGGGCGGGCGTGCCCGCCTCAGGGAGGCGGGCGTGCCTGCCCCTTGAGGGCGGGCATGCTCGCCCTCCAGGGCGGTCGTGCCCGCCCCAGTGGGGCTGTCGCGCCCGCCCTTGAGGGCGGGCCAGGCCGCCCCCAGCCCACCCTGGGGGGCGGGCACAACGATCCGTGTGCTTTTTTTCGTTCCGGAGGCTTTTTCGGAAGTTCCGGACCTCCAAAAAATATTCCGGGACCAGTTCTGCGATCCTCATAATTTTTCGGACGTTTCAAGTACCATATTGGCCTACTTCCGGTGAACTTCCAAAATGGTCTTCGGTCCGGCCGGGCTGTTTGCAGTCCGGGAAAATAGGCTTTTGAGCCTCAAAATTTGAGTATTCACAGTTGCCCCCCACCAGCGACCATAAAGATGATTTATGGCAGCCGGTGGTTGTTTGAAACACAAATTTTGGAGGCGAAAAAACAGACGCGTCCAGAGGACCGCCTTTTGGCCCTTTTTCTTTATAAATAGCTCAAATTTTTCACTTTTCATTCATTTCTATCTTTCTACTCTAAAGATCTCTCTTAAATTCTCTCATCTTCCCTTCATCCATGGCTTCTTCGAGTTATAGTAGCGATGAGGATTTTCTAGAGTCCCTGGGGGTTTCTCTTGACGAAATCCGTGTGATAGCAGATGTCGACACTCGTGCTTCTGTCACTGGTGTCTATGCCCAGGTCAGTTCCCATGTCACTCTCATTTATTTATTATCTAGGCCTTAGGCCAAATGGTGAAAATTTTGGCCCTCTGTGGCCTGATTGTGAATTTTCAGGCCTTAGGCCAAATCGTGATTTCTTGGGCCTCTGTGGCCGAACTGTGAAGACAAATTTTATTTTCCTGCACTTACCGTCTTATTAGTATGCATGTTAGGGGAGAATTGAGACATTATCCTTAGTAAGGAACTAAAGAATAATTTTAAGCCATTTTACCTTTTAGGATCCAAACATTAGGCTGGATGTAGGCGAGTCCTCTGTTGCTGAGATCCCAATTGACATACTCGACCATAATAGCCCGATCGGAGCCATCATCAGTCCCTCTCATCTGGAATTTTTAAGACATCTTGAGCTGGGTAGGCAGAATTACAAGAGCCTACTGGGTGCGCTGGCTGAGAGATGGTGGGACACCACCAACACTTTCCATCTCCCTTGGGGTGAGATGACGATGACCCCGACTAACTTTTCGGTGATCTCCGGGATTCCTTTTGGCACTCGGCCGATCGAGCTGTATGACGATTGGAGGACTGAGGTCACCCCTGATCGGATGATGGAGCTGATAGGGATTGACCTGCCCCGAATTGTCAATCCTAACTCTTCTGCCCCTGTTCTGAGTATTTCGAGACACTGGCTAGCCCTCCAGGCCCCCGACATTTATGCTAGATACAGGCAGGGAGAGCTAACGGCTACTCAGGTAGCTAGATTTACTCTGTTGCTGCTATTTGCCTCGACCTTTTGGTCTAACAGGAAGGAGAAGTTTAATCCTTCTATTCTGAAGAGTTTGGAAGACTTGGCCCATCTTACTGAGTACGACTGGGCCGGCGCTATTCTGAGCCGCATGTATGATGATATGTGCGATCTGAGTCGAGGCCACTGTAAGCTCAGCGGGACCTACTATTTCTGGGAGGTAATGTAAAGAACATATTCCCCTTCTGCGTTGTCTCTTTCTTTCTTTTTTCCACTGATCCCTTCTTTCGTTTTGCAGATTGGGCTTTCGAGTATTTTCCTTACATCCGCCCAGAGCTGACTCATACTGATCTTGGATTAGGGTTGGTACCAGTCTGTGAATAGTACCACCGGTCCGGAAGTTGGTATTATTTTTTGTCCGAAAAATTACTATTTATTTTTTATATTTTATTTAACATTTTTGGAGCATGTATGCATGGTTTTTATGGGTAGAAAGTAAGTAAGGAATATTTTTGGAGAATTTAGATACTTAGTGAATAGTGAATTATGGTGTTATATTAAGTAAGGAAATTTGAGCAATTATTTTTTTTATGGAGGAAAATTGAGGAATTATTTTTATGGAATAAATTAGAGACTTTTGTGGAGATAAATAATATTTTGAAGGAATTTAATTGGAGAATATTTGGAGAGAAGACCAAAATACCCTCCAATTTGGAGAAAAGACCAAAATACCCCCTTAGTTGCTTTAATAAAGCAACTATCAATTATTGAGCACCAACTTTTGCCTTCTTCTTCTCCATACACGTTTCCTTCTTCTCCTTCTTCTTCTTCTTCTTCTTCTTCTTCTTCTTCATTTTCTTCAATTCCTACTTAGTAAACACCCATCCAACTTGATTTAAGGCATAAATCTTAGAGAGTGAAGCTAGAGAAGTAATCTTTGGTGACTAATTTCAAGGAATTTGGTGATTTTCCTACTTGGGTCAAGTAAGTGATTTTATGATAAGTGAATTATTTTTGGATTTAGAGTTGTCTTTTAGCATATACATGCTTAATCATGCTCCAATTACTTCTTTTCTTTGTTTTCTTTGTTTGATTTTGAGTTTCTTCCATGTAGAGGGTGGAGAGCCTTCTAATAAGGATAAAGGCAAGACCAAAGCTTGAGAAGCTTTGATTAAAGCTTGTTAAAGCTTGTTTTGAAGGTTAGTGTTCATAAACACACTTACCTTACTCAAATTTTGATTTTGTGCCTTTATGCTATTATGTGTATATTTTGAGATTTTGTATGAAATGATTGGTTTGTTGAATTTTGGTTGCCATTACATGCTCTTGGATGATGTTTGATGAGTATTTATGTTGTGGTAGACATTTCTACCTTGTATCTTTGTGGTTCATGTTCCTTTCATGGCTCAAGTAAACTGAATTTGGGAAAAACGAGATTTTGAGTGAGATGTAGGACCATTTTTCGGTCCTTTATAGTTTCCATTTGTGTCTGAGTCCTTCATAAAAGTTGTAGGTCTATCTCTTAGCTTTCCAACCCATCCTCTTGTGTCCAATTTGGAGATATATAACTCAACTTATGGCTGAAACACCCAAACTGACTCTGTTTGTGTCGGGCCACATGCATCACTGACTTTAGTGCCCATTTTGACCACTATAAGGACAAGATTAGGTCTGAGTTCTTCATAAAAGTTGTTTCCCTATGTCTTGAGAATTATCCCGTTCTGGATTGGTTTAATTTGAGTGTGGGGTTTAGTAGAAATTCAAGAAACAATGGACTTGGTTCTGCTGAATCAGGTCTGGTCTGTCATTCTGTGTTCCTAGCTTTGTTTTGTTGTCTTCCATATTGATCTGGGCTGTGATCCCTTCATAACATTTGCAGGACTTTGTCTTATCTTTCTAACGACTCTAATTTCATTTAATTTGGAGACCCATAGCTCCGGTTATGTTTTAAAAACACAGCAAAGGTCCATGTTGTTTTTATGCTGGAAATTTTCTATGTTAAGTCATTTTGTTTAAGTATGAGAATTTTTATGAATTACTTAAGTTTAAATTAAGTTTTTATTATGAGAAGACTAAAGAAAATGAATTTTATGAGAAATGTTTTTGGGCTCTAATATACTTGGTGTGGATTTGATGCATGATTTGATTTTATTATGTATGATGAGCATGCTCGGCATTTGATGCCATTATGATAAGAAGCTATGATCATATGCTAGGCACGTGGGTGTCTTATGTTAGGGCGGACGCGCTCTATATGTTATGAAAAGGTTGGCGGCCTAAGGCCATTATGAATAAGCTATGAAAACTTATCTGCTTCTTTTTCTCCTAAGTGTATGTGAGCCCTTATACAATATTTTTAAGGAAGTGAAATAAATGAGATCACATTATGTTAATAACTTTTAATTTACCACAACGTATTTATGATATCAAATGAATTTCTAAAGCATGATGTGTTGGTGTGCATATGTACTGTATGTTCAAATTTAATGATTTTATGTATATAAATGATTGTTTTTAAGTATGTTGTCATCACAACATTGGTTTGTTGTGTTTTATGAGCACCACTAAGTTTTATACTCAGCGCGTTGATTTTATCACGGGCAGGTTGGAGATTGTGCTTGCTGCTTAAAGACCTGAAGAGTAGCATCAGAGTTGAAGAGATCTTTTGGTAGTTGATTAGTATTTTATGTAACTAAAAATTATGGCATGTATAAGTATTACATTTTTGGAGATTGTATTATTTAATTTATAACTTAAGCATGTTATTGTAAATTATTTTGGTGTATATATATTGGGAGATAAACTTGGACTTATTTAATGGTTAGAACATTAGAAGTTGATATATTTAAATGAATGTATTGAAGTGATGAATATTATAATGTTATTGAGGAACTATGGAGTTATGAAATTATAGAAGTGCTATTGTGTTGTTATTGGAGTTTGATGGGGTTTGGAGTTTGAATTTGGGAGTGCTTTGTATTCATATGTTTGGCAACTTCTATTTTTAGGGGAAACTCTTGCAGTTTTTCTGTAGGATTCTCCCAAATCATTTTCAAAACAGAATACTATTACTTGCTAAACTTGTGAATACTAAGTCACTTCTAATTCATAATATGATTGTTTGATTTATATGTAGGTTAGGACGGTGCCTCCGGCACCGAATGTGACATCCACCGTCAGGTCTTTCGGGATCGGGCAGCGGGTGTTACACTGCCCTCGAGGGCGGGCGTGCCCGCCTCAGGGGGGCGGGCGTGCCTGCCCCTTGAGGGCGGGCGTGCTCGCCCTCCAGGGCGGTCGTGCCCGCCCCAGTGGGGCGGTCGCGCCTGCCCTCTGGACTGCCCTAGAGGGTGGGCGTGCCCGCCCTTGAGGGCGGGCCAGGCCGCCCTTGAGGGTGGGCCCAGGGCGGGCACAACGATCCGTTTGCTTTTTTTCGTTCCGGAGGCTTTTTCGGAAGTTCCGGACCTCCAAAAAATATTCCGGGACCAGTTCTGCGATCCTCGTAATTTTCCAGACGTTTCAAGTACCATATTGGCCTACTTCCGGTGAACTTCCAAAATGGTCTTCGGTCCGGCCGGGCTGTTTGCAGTCCGGGAAAATAGGCTTTTGAGCCTCAAAATTTGAGTATTCACAAGTTGTTATAAAATTTGTTTTCTCTTTTAAAGATAAAACGTGAAGTAATAAGATGAAAAGAAATAAGGGGGTTGAGAGTAAGTTTTGAGAGATAAAAGATTTGATCAATGGACTTATACTCTTAAAAAAAACCCTTTTTATCATTTAAAGAGAAAGACGCCTTTTATAGAGAGGGATGAGAATCCTGTTTTAGAAAGTAAGATCTCTTCTTTTCAAATCAGAATATTGACTTTCCAAATTTAGAAGATATAGAGATCTTTATTACCAAAAATTCTTTGAGTCAATATCTTTTTCTTTTAGGTAACCGAATAAGAAAGAGATTTTAGACTTTCCTTTAAAACATAATTTTCGAAATTAAGAATATGTAAAATCTTTTTCGAAATATTTTATTACCAAAAATGATTTAGATAAAATCTCTTTCATTTAGGTAAGTAAATAAAACCAAGATTTTGGATTTCCTTTAAAAATTAGTTTCCAAAAATAAAAACATAAAAGATCTTTTTCGAATTATTCTATTACCAAAAACGATTGAGACAAAGTCTCTTTCATTTAGGTAAGTGAATAAGAATCAGATTTTTATAGAGATATTTTCCAAAACCGAGAAAATCTTTTTCTAAGAAATTTGTTACCAAAATAATCGAGGCATAACTCTTTCATTTTAGGTAAGGGAAATAAAAAACAAAAGCTTTGACTTTTAAGGAAACATTTTCGAAAATATTTTTGATAAAGAGAGAAAAATCATTTTTGTGCTTATAAATGAACATTCTCTCTACCATACAACAAATCCTAAAAAGTTAACCACTAAAATCTTCAATGGTCTTCATGATCTTCGATTTTCCTTGGATTTGTAGGATTTTGCTTTGTTTATTATTTTCCATATTTAAATCTGCATAAATTAATATTAGCACAAATAAAATAATTAGATTTATTTGTTTTGCTTTAATCACCAAAATCTCGAGATAAAAAATTGACCCTTGAGACAACACTTTTAAATGTCTGCTTTGGATTGTTGGTTATGATATTTCCTCATCCTTTACCTACATGCTTCGACTCTCACTGCCGTGTCATTCCTTGTCTCTTCCACGAGGTCTAGGTTAACCCCTAGGCTTTCATTATTATCGAGGTTATTATGTTCATTTATTCGGAAGCTTAGGGTGCTGATTTCAATAGGAATCACGACCTATGTTCCATACACAAGGGAAATGGGTCTCTCCCATGGTCTGCCTGGGCATGGTTTCATTTATAACTTTGGTGAGACCATTCATTTGTGGATGGGCTACCAAGGTAAAGTGGAGCTCGATATGCCAATTCACACTTAAAGATCTAAAGGCCCCCGAAGCAAATTGTTTACCATTGTCAATAATAAGTTTATGGGGTATAATTTATCTGAATATTATCTCAGTTTCTGAAGAAGCTGATGATTCGAGTTGGCATTATGGTGCTAAGTGCCTCTACCTCCAACCATTTGTAGAAGTGGTCAATGGCTACTACCACAAACTTCCTTTATCCGGTTGTAATGGAAAATAGACATAAAATGTCCATGCCCCATTGAGAGAAGGGCAACGCAGAGCCTAATGGTTATAACTCTGATGAAGGATTCCTGGGTACTAAGTCGTATCGTTGGCAGGTAGAACAATGATGGACGAATTGGTGAAATTCACTTTTCAGTGTGTGCCAGTAATAGTGTAAGAGTAGTATTTTTCTTATTATGGCGTTTGAGCCTTCGTGCGCCCTATAGAATCCTTTATGTGTCTCCCTAATAAGGTATTTGCCATCTTCTTCAGTTAGGCACTTCGCCCAAGGATGGGTTTTGGACTTTCTATATGATACCCCATCCCTAAGTGTGTATTTAGCTGCCTTTCTACTTATCTTGATAGCCTCTTATCTATCGGAGGATTGGATGTCATCTTGTATGAAGTATATGATTAGTCTTATCCAACTCTTGTCTAGTTTGATTGTGAAGACTTCGTTCTGTTCATAGCTCTACTGGTTCTGTTACTCTAGTGAAGCAGACAATAAAGAAGCAAACACTATAACCAAACTTACAGCCTGAAGGGAAGAGCTCGGGCGAGGTTGTTGTATTTTATTATATTTGGATCTTTAGTGGTGAAGGTACTTGTTATCTGATTCACCACTAACTGTGAGTCCAAAAAAATGTTAAGGATAGGAGCAAGTACCTCAAGAGCTAGCTTTAACCCTGTAATTAATCCTTCATATTCGGCGCCATTATTTGTTGTAGGGAAGTTTAGTTGCACGACGTACTGTATTTTTATTTTGTTCAGCCCGTGCAATATGATCAATGTAGCTGCTCCGAGCTCCCTAAGGCTCCGTCTGTGTATAATTTCTAAGTCATGTTATGCAGTTCATTGGCTTCTGCCTCTTACTCGTCACACTCTTGCTCTTTTGATGACTCTACTACGAAGTCTACTAGTATTTGTGCTTTCATGGAGGGGCAAGGCATGTATCTAATGTCAAAATCTCCTAGTCTGATGGACCGTTCTACTAGCCTGCCTGATGCTTCTGCTTGGTATAAGACCTTTTTCAAAGATGGTTAGTTTTAACAAGTATAGTATGAGATTGGAAGTAATGACGTCACCTATTTGACGAAGTGAGTATAGCGAATGTAAGCTTTTCAATATTGGGATATCTTAATTTGGAACCACAAAGGACTCTATTGGTGTAGTATATGGGGTATTATTCGCCATCGTCTTCTCTGATTAGAATTGTTGCCATTGTATCATGTGTGTGGCCGCCAGGTACAGGTATAGAGGTTCGTCTTTCTTTGGTTGACCTAGGAGTGGAGCTAAGGAGAGGAACTGTTTTATCTTGTCGAAGGCGAGCTAATAGTTTTTGTCCCATTGGAACCCTTTTAATTGTTTGAGGGCTTTATCGAACATGAAATGAAATGTGCTAGCACAGTGATTCTTCCGTTCAGCTGCAGTACTTCATGGATGTTGGAGGGGGGTTTCATGTCTAGCACTGCTTTTATCTTTACTGGTTTTTCCTCTATGCCTCTTTGTGATATCTTGAAGCCTAAAAAGTTTTCAATTTTTACACCAAATGCGCATTTTTCTGGCTTACGGCTCATGCTGAACTTCATCAAAATTCAAATGCTTATTTTAAGTCATTCGGATGATTTGAGGCTTTGGTGCTCTTGATTATCATGTCGTCCATATAGACCTCTACTGTTTTTCCTATCAACTGCTGGAACATCTCATTGACAAGCCTTTGGTAGGTGGCACCTGCATTTTTTAGACTAAAGGGGATTACTTGATAACAGAAAAGTCCTTTGTCGGTGATGAAACTCATTTTTTCTTCGTCTAGCTTGCTCATTCTGCCCTGGTGCTATCCGTCTATGGTATCTACAAAGCTATAAACTTCGTAGCTAGCTGTTGAGTCTGCCAATTGATCGATATTCGATAGGGATTAAGGGTCTTTGGGGCATGCTGTGTTCAAGTTGATGAAGTCCATAGATAATCTCCACTTCCCGTTCAGTTTTGGCACCAATACTATGTTCGCCAACTAGTCAAGGTCATGTACTTCTCTTATGAATCCCGCTTGCAATAGCTTGTCTACTTCAACTGCTATGATTTGTTGTCATTCGGGTCCGTGACTTCGCTTCTTCTATTTGACCAGTTTGTAGTGTAGGTCAATGCTAAGTTTTTGGGATATGGCATCTAGATTAATCCCACTATGTCTCTAGATGTCCAGGCAAAATTGTTCGAGTTCACTTTAGTACTTATTTGATGTCATTCTGCACCTCTGTGGTGAGTTCGACACATAAAGTTAAGTGCCTCCTTAGTTCTATTTCCCATTTGATGAGTTCATCCACTGTGGCTGGATTCCACTCTGAGCTTTCCCTCAAAATGTTGAATGGTGGATGATCTTCCTATAGGGTGCTCAGGATTTAGGTTAGCATCCATATTATTGGCAAGGTTAAAGGGATCCCTTTTAAGCGCTATCATGTACGCCTCTTGTGCAGCTTTTTGATTACCCCTAATAGAAATAACTTTATTGTTATTAGATTAAAATTTCAATGTTAGGTACCTGATTGAGGAGACAGCTTCCAACTTGTGTAGTGCGGGCCTGCCAAGAATGGCATTGTAAATAAAATTAATGTCAACAACCATGAATTTTGTTTTAAGTCTTCTACCAATCCCTTTTGCTCCAAGCTCTAAGGTTACGTCCCTAGCACCTACCACCATTACTAGCTTTCCTGCTAGCCATATCAATGGAGTTCGAATTGGCTTGAGCTTGGTTTGGTCTAATTTTAGTGCTTTGAACACTTCTAGTGTAATTAGGTTAACTGCACTCCCATCATCCACTAGCATTCTTTTGACTAGGACCAAGTCGCTGTGACCACTTGTATAGCCACCAGAGATCTGTTAACCATGATTTGAACACCAAGTCCTAGGAAATTCCACCATGATTCCAATGACATGAGAATCAGTTCGATCGAACACCATTTGGGCCACGAATCGGCCTCTAGAAGTAGGAAAACCCAAAATCGAACCAAAAGGGCAAGGTGGTTTTTTGTCCCACTGGCACCGGCCTGCCTGCCATTGGTATTGGCAACCTCCTGCCTGGTACCGACTAGGCAGCATGGTACCACCTCAGCCAGTACTAGCACCAAGACCACTGGAACCGGCGGAGGGCTTGCCAGCACCAGCTGAGGGCAGTACTAGCCTATAAATTAGCACCCCCCCCCCTCAATTTTCAAGCATCTTATTGCTTGATCAAGCGCTTCTCAAACTTCGACAACTCTAATTCTCCCTCGTGCGAACGTTTCTAAGGCTTTATAGTCTGATTTTGCTCTTTTTCCTTAATAGAGCCAAAATTCGACTTGGTACCCAAAAGTTGATCTTTTTGACTTTTACATACACTTTGGTACTCTTTGGTCCAAAGCTAAGTAATTAATACATATAAGACTAAATCGGGTCCTCGCACCCATCGTTTGCTATTTGGAGAAAAGACTCTATCTCTTTGATCGTATAACATTATGGAGCTATGCAACCGAACACTCGCACCATCCCACCTTTCGACTTCTTGACCTAGGATATAAAATTGAATGTAATCTTTATTAATTAAGCCCGGTCCATCCAACACTTTATATCTATCAAGCTTGGTCCATCCGACACTCCATAATAAAAGTTTCCAAAAAAGCTCATCCGTCCGGCACCCAAACCCCAGCCTATCTAGTAACACATAGGCCCATTCTCAGAATGGAAAATAGAACCCTAGAATCCTAATTGATGGTAAAACTTCGTACACCCTGATCCTTAGACAAATGTGGTACGAAAGCATATCTAGGATTTCAACCTAGGTAGTAAGCCTCTAACTAAACAAACCAGTCGGGATCTAGGGGAATGTGTCGCACGACATAGAATCGTCGATAAACGAGGCTAGAGTCAGGCTCCCCTCCAAATTACACTATTTATTCATTTATGCTTTTACTGCTCTATATTTATGATATTGTCATTCATTATAAGTATGTTCATGCATCGATAAATTGACATTCATACAAAAACAATTTTTGATTACTTGATTAATTAAGCTCTGTCCATCCAACACTTTATATCTTTCAACCTTGGTCCATCAAACACTCCATAAGATAAGTTTTCAACAAAAGCCCGTCCATCTGGCACCCAAAGCCCGTTCTGTCTGGTAACTCAAAAGCCCATTTCTAAGAATGGCAAACAAAACCCTACCACCCTAATTGAAGATGGAACTTTGTGCGGCCTGATCCTCATACAAATGAGGTACGAAGGCATATCTAGGATTTCAACCTAGGTAGCAGGCCCCCGACCAAACAGACCGGTTGGGATCAAGGGAATTGTGTTGTACGACCTAGAATCCTCGATAAACGAGGCTAGAGTTAGGCTCCCATTCAAATTACACTATTTATTCAGTTACGCTTTTAATGCTCTATATTTATGATATTGTCATGCATTATAAGTATGTTCATGCATCGATAAACTGACATTCATACAAAAATAATTTTTGATTACTTGATTAAATTCCAAACCATTGATTCTATGAAAAAAGCCAAAAACCTAGTCCTTGAACATGATGATTCGCGGCTAGTGCATTTTATCCTTGTGGCAAACTAAAATGGAGTTAAACACGAGGTTTTTACCTTATATTTTCCCCTAAAATAAAAACAAATTAAAGTGGCGACTCTAAACACATCACACACTTGTCAAAGAGCTCAAAAGAGCCAATCTGACCACTGAAGTGCTAACTGAGCCATAATCAAACAGAGAAACTGTAAGGAGTTTCCTCGCTGGCCCGTGAGAAATTGACCAATGGGCTCGTCTAGATAAACTTTGTCCTTCAGATCTTTCCCATGGCACTTGGGAGGGGCCTCACCACTAGCGACTCCACTCGGATCGAACCCAGAATCTCCGATTTGGAAATTATCAAAGTAATCGCATTGCATTCATTCAGATTCATCATTTGGGATCCTTTCCCATCATTAGAAAATAAGTAAATCCTGTTGCTATTATCACCTAGGGACAATCCTCCTTGGAGCTATCTTGTGTGAGAAAGCTGCTCACTCAAATCTGTGCACCTCCGATCCTTTCATTAGTGTAAAGGGTTTGGCATACCATAATAGTTATATTTGATATCACATGGTCAAATGGAGAGGTATATTCCAACTCTAGCGATCGGGACCCTCAAAACTAAATCCACCAAAAGCATATAATGACCCTAGAACATCGACTCTAGGTTACATGCACCAAAGATCATGAAACCATTTTTGACATGACATTCATGCATTCAAGCATCACATGTCATGGACCAAGAAATCTCTAAACACCATCATGTGGTCAACCTAAACACTAAACCCATGGTCAACCAAAACCAGCGGCCAATCTAAACACTAAACCCATGTCAGCCTAAACACCATCCCATCATCAAACTAAACACTAAACCATGTTTGAGGACATTCGCTCGAATTATAACCAAACACATACCAAAGCCTTAAACGCTAACCTAAGAAGCCAAACTGGGGGCAATGCTCCAGTCCAAGCCTCAAACACCGACCTGAGCACTACCAAGTATCTAAAAGCCTTAAACTAGATCTAAGCTCCTCAATTGGGGTATTCCCTTCGAATTAAGTCTCAAATATCGACTTGAGCACCTCCTAAAACCCTTGAGTGGAGCTTTGAAAAATTGAAAAATGTCTATTTCTGGACAAAATAAAATGATTTTAGGGTAAAAAATGTGGCAAGGCTTTTTCAAACCCTTATCGGCACATAGAGCTCAAAAAGTTAAGTGGATTAAAAAAAATAACCTCAATCGAACACCCGAGTCAAAAGTTATGCCCTTTCAAAGTTTTTGGTTATTCTCTTAAACACCAACTTGAGCATCACAAATAACCAAAAGCCTTAAACCGAACCTAAGCACTTCAAACTAAAGGCACCATGCCCAGATTACCAAAAGCCTTAAACCTGAACTGAATATACTCAAAGCCCAAAACCTTAGCTCTGACCTAAGCGCTTCAACTGGGGGCATTCGCCCTAAGCCCAAGCCTCAAACACTGACCTAACCACCCTAAATCACCAAAGCCTCAAACACTGACTTGAGCACCATCAAAATTATTAAAGGCCTCAAACACCGGCCTGAGCACCACAAATTACCAAAAGCCTTAAGCTAGACCTAAGCATCTCAAACATCTTAACTGGGGGCAAAGCCCCAAACCAAAGCCTCAAACACCGACTTGAGCACTATCAATCCCCAAAAGCCTCAACCGAGCACCCTTTATATTCAAAGCCTTAAACACTGACCTAAGCTCCTCCAAAGCCTTAAACCGAAACTAAGAACCTGAAAAGCCTTCAACATGACTGTGAATACTCAAATTTTGAGGCTCAAAAAGCCTGTTTTCCTGGATTGCAAACAGTCCGGTCGGACCAGAGGCCATTCGGAAAAGTTCACCGAAAGTATGCCAATATGGTACTTAAAACGTCCGAAAAATTACGAGGATCGCAGAACTGGTCCCGGAATATTTTTTGGAGGTACAGAACTCCCGAAAAAGCCTTTGGAACGAAAAACTATCGAGTGGACAGGCCACGTTGGGAGCGCCCGCCGTCCACGGCGGTAGCGCCCACCGTCCGCGGCGGTAGCACCCGCCCTCCAGCCTGTTTTTCCCTATAAATACAGCCCCGAATCGACAGTTTTACTCACTCAGTCTGTGTTGACGGACACTGTCTTCTCCCCTACGCTCCTTGCGGTTCTTTTACTGCTTTTCTGCATTTAGTGTAGGCTTTTATTACTCTGCTGTTGTGGTATCTGGTCACTTAATTGAATTAATTTTAATTAAATATTCCCCAAACGAGGAGCTTAATCTGGAATTTTCAAGCTGAAGCTAAGAAGCGGCCGCCGATTAACTCAGGTAACAACGAAACTCTGCCCATTTAATTTCAGCATTTTGTGCATATTCTCTTCTACTTCAATTCTGAATTAAACTGCTGCATAAATGCATTCACGTCATCAATTTGGCAAATAAACTGCCTCAATTAAATATGATTAAGCTTAAATGCTCGGTTAATTAATAATCGTGGTGTTAAAGCCTAAATCCGACAATATTGACTAAAGTATCTGGTCAATTAATGACTACGGTATAATCGCCTTTATTTCGAACAGTCCGGCTTAAGTCAAATTAATCAATAATTGTGGCTAAATAGCCTTAATTAACCACATTTTTTTGGCAATAAATTGCTTATATTGCAATTCAATTGATCACTTTTGGCAAACAAATTGCCTATAAATAAGATTAGCCATTTTTAGCGACAAATCGCTTAAATCGAAGCTTTGGCAAAATGCCTTGAATTAATCAATCTTTTGGCTAAAAGCCTTAAATCAATTTTTGGCAACAAAAAGCCCAAACATCAATTTTTGGCAATAAATTGCCCAATCAACCATTTTGGTGACAAAAAGCCCAAACATCAATTTTTGGCAACAAAAAGCCCAAACATCAATTTTTGGCAATAAATTGCCCAATCAACCATTTTGGCGACAAAAAGCCCAAACATCAATTTTTGGCAATAAATTGCCCAATCAACCATTTTGGCGACAAAAAGCCCAAATATCAATTTTTGGCAATAAATTGCCCAATCAATTAATTTTGGCAACAAATTGCCTAATCAAACATCAACTTTTGGCAAACAAATTGCCTAAATCAACCCATTTTGGCTAAAAGCCTTCAAATAATCACTTTTGGCAAACAAATTGCCTAAATCACATCAACTTTTGGCAAACAAATTGCTTAAATCAATCTTTTTGGCTAAAAGCCTTAAATCAACACTTTTGGCAACAAACGCCTAATCAAATCAATCAATTCTTTGGCAAAATGCCTAAACAAAATGCACGAAGCATACACACACTAATGCATTAAGCATACCCATTCAAAGCCCTTTAAAAAAGGCCCTATCGAACTACGTCGACTTTGATCTTCCATTCAAACGGAAGTACGTAGGCACGTTTGGAATTTAACCCCGAGCGGCAAGTCGAAATCACTTAAACATTTCATTGGTCCAATTACATCATTTACCTTGCAAAGCATTCATTCATTAGTTAGTTCATCAGCCTGACATGGTCTCGGGATCCACCTCGGGTTCGCAAACTATGCCTTAAACATTGGGATAATTAATCTAGTAATTAGGTTAATTAAAATTGGAGTCAACATAGGGTTTTTCCTAGTTTACCCTAAAATAATTAAACAAGGTGACGACTCACACATTCACGTGCATTTCTGCCCTTAGTCATATTCATTTTATGCCTATTTTTGGGGGAGGGGTCCACAGTTTGGCGACTCCGCTAGGGACTTATGTAATCATTTTGCATAAAGTGGACTACAATTGCTGCATCAACTAACCTGCCCTTCTTCAGGGTATTATTTTGTTGTGCTTTGTTTTGTAGGGTACTCTAACACGAATCAAGTGTTCTTTCTTTAAGAATGCTTGATAAGGAATTTGGGACTTAATTGTAAAATTTAATTAAAACATTTAAATTTGTTAATTTATTTGCACGATTGAGAATATGTTTCTCCATTGCATAAAAAAATGAATTTCAAATGAATTTCTTCTCTTCTGTTCAAACTTCTGAGTCTGGATAGCAAGTAGCGCTGATCGGCAGGTCTCTTTGATTATGTCGACGGACAGCCAAAGCGTCCTCCCTGTTACCGCAAACCATCCCTAATCCTTTTAGGGGTGGCCCATGAGTATGCGTACTGTTGGACCCACGGGAAACTCTTTGTTTCAGGTTAGGTATATCCTTACTCAAGTTTCAAGGGTCCCTTAATAAGCCAATGCTCTATTTGTGTCATAGCCTATAGAACCTATCCTTTAGGGCTGTATGCACCCAATGATGTGAATCATATCATTAAGACGAATTATGACGTGATGTTGTGCGCATTCATGACATATCAGCTCATAAACATTAAGAACATTAAAAAGAACACAAAATATTCTTTTTAGTCATGCACAATTGGACAAAGGAGTCGATCTACCTCACATTCAGCTACCCTGATACACGAACCACTATACCCTAATCCAATTACCCTTATACTTACCCACTGTTCAAGTGCCAACATCAGTGCCAGTCACACCTACGGTACCATCCCCAACATCACCAGCTTCACCAGCTACACCAGCTTCACTTACAACTCCAACAACCCCACCTGCATCAATGGCATCAATCTCTGACATCCAAAACCTTATGAGCCAACTGGAGAAGACAAAGGGCCAGCCTCTCTTTCAGGTCAACCCTGAGAATGCCAACCTGCCCCTCTCAGGATTTCAATATGACACAATACAGTGCATAGAGGGAAAAACTGCAAACTCTCGAATTCTCTTTGATTTCGGGACGATGCAAATAAACTGCATAGTGCCTTTGATGCTGAAAATGTCCTACCTGCCGGGAATGGTTATGGCAAGGTCCGGAAAGACGTACCCCGCACTGCAAGCTTGGGAATGTCCAGCGAATAAAGGGACTTTTGGGCTAGGATATGAGCCCACTGATGAAGACCTGGCTGGAAGGACCAGGAGAAGAAGGAGAAAGATACAGATGCGGCCATACTTTTTGACTTTGAATGGTCACTTCTGCAAACTGGGAGAAATGATTCCTTATCGTGGCTTCCAAGAACCATTTTACTGCCCGACTGCTAAGAAGATGCTGCCTGGGATAGAAATATTTTCTGATGTCTGGGGCAACAAGCCCAAAATGATAACTGAACTGGAAGTGGAAGACTTCATGCAGCCCAGTCTCTGTGACGAGGTTGCGGTCATTACAGGAAATGATGGGAACCAAGACCTACTGAGCCTGATCAAGCCGTACAAAGGGCCTCTCACCAACTGGTACGCCGAGGAGGAGCGCGTTGCTGATAAACCCCCTCCCGAGCCAAACCTAGAGTCGAGACCTGATGCCAAGTCCTGTATTGAGTCTGAGTCTGACCCCAAGTCTGAAACCGAGTCAGAGTCCAGTTCCAATTCTGAGTCGTCTGTGTCGGATTTAGAAAATCCAAACTTCAAATTTGATGTAATTTTTGAGGACAATTCCGTCCTAATCAATAAGAGCTTGCAAATTATTGGCTACCCCGCGTGTCTATCTTTCCAAGCATTTCCAAGCAAAAATAATGAAAATCAAATAAATAAAATAAAAAATGAAAAAGAAAAAATAATAATTGGCAAAGAAGAAAATGAACATACATACATTGCATCTGACTGTGTGAACAGGGAACAGGTCATTGAATGCTTGAAAAAGTTTGCCGATTGCTTCATGTGGAAGGCAAGTGACATCACGGGAATTGACTGGCAATAGCGGTGCACAAGATTCCAGTATACCCTGAGGCTAAACCGGTAAAATAGAAGCTAAGAAGGCTGAAAACAGAATGGTCCTTGAAAATCAAGGAGGAAGTAGCCAAGCAACTGGAGAATAAGTTCATAGAACCCATTGCCTACCCGACGTGGTTAGCAAATATTGTGCCGGTGCCGAAGAAAGATGGCAAAGTCAGAATGTGTGTGGATTACCGGGATTTGAATAAAGCATGTCCGAAGGACGACTTCCCCCTGCCGCATATTGACTTGTTGGTGGACCGAATGGCTAGACATGAGATGGTCTCCTTGACCGATCTTGCTGTCGGATACAATCAAATAATGATGCATTTGCCAGACAAAGAGAAAACGACATTCATCACGGAGTGGGGAACCTACTGCTACAGGGTTATGCCTTTTGGGCTCAAAAATGCCGGGGCAACCTATCAAAGAATGGCAACGACCATCTTCCATGACATGATTCACAAAGAAGTAGAAGTGTATGTGGACGATATGGTTGTTAAATCAAAAACAGCTGAAGAACATACAACAGCACTTGAGAAGTTCTTCCTTAGACTTCGAAAGTACAATTTAAAGCTCAACCCGGCAAAATGTCTGTTTGGAGCTACATCAGGAGTATTTCTGGGGCATATGGTCAGTCGGAAGGGCATAGAGATTGACCCTTCAAAAGCCAAAGCCATTCTGGAAATGCCAGCACCGAAGACGGAAAAAGAAGTTCGGGGTTTCTTGGGAAGGCTACAGTACATCAGCCGGTTCATCAATCAATTGGCCAATACTTTTGGTCTGATTTTCAAATTACTCAGGAAAGGAGTAGCCATCAAATGGAATGAGGATTGTCAGAAAGCTTTCGACCAAGTCAAGCAATATCTGTTATCCCCGCCAGTTTTACAGCCACCAAGGCTAGGAAAGCCTTTGCTATTGTACCGATCAGTGACAGAAGAAGCGATGGGTGCAATGCTAGCTCAACAAGCAGAAGATACAAGGGTAGAAAATGCCGTGTATTACCTCAGCAAGAGGATGCTAGACTACGAGCTAAAATACAATAAGATAGAGAAGTTGTGTCTGGCTCTAGTTTGGGCTTGTACAAAGCTGCAGCACTACCTCTCGTCCTACACCACATATGTTATTTCTGAATCAAACCCCTTGAAATTCCTTATGGAGAGGCCGGTTCTTGACAGTAAGATGGCTAAGTGGGTGTCGGTGCTCGCAGCCTATGATTTAAAATTCGTACAACGGAAGGCAGTGAAAGGGGGAGCCTTGGCTGATCAATTAGCAGAATTACCGGTCGAAGACCAAATGCCGGAGGTAGAATTTCCTGGTGAAGACTTATTGAGCTTGGAAAGTGAAGTCTGGGAAATGTACTTCGATGGAGCTTCAAACTACCATGGAAATGGGGTTGGAGTCGTATTCAAAACTCCTTGTGGAGAATACGTCCCAATCGCAGTCAAATTAGATTTCAACTGCACCAACAATGAAGCTGAGTATGAAGCTTGCATAAAGGGGTTAGAAGCAGCCCTGGAAAAGGAAATAAAGGTCCTCAAGGTTTTCGGGGATTCTAATTTAATAGTCTCCCAAGCTTTGAGAAAATGGAAAATTAAAGAAAAGCGTTTGGTTCCTTACCTACAATGCTTGGACGAATTGGCTCAGCAATTTGAGGATTTATCCTTCCACTACTTACCGCGTGCCAAAAATCAGTTTGCTGATACTCTGGCTACTTTAGCTTCCATGGTCAATGTAGAGGGGAATCAAATTATTCGACCTTTGACAGTTCGGCTGCAGAAACAGCCAGCACATATCATGAATTTGGGGGATGACAAGCCCTGGTATTGGGATATACAGAATTATCTTCAGAATGAAGCCTACCTGGAGGGATCCACCAAACTCAAAGTTTACCAGAGAAGAATGGCACGACATTTTAATAAGAAGGTCAAAGACCGAAAACTGGAAGAAGGTTGTTTGGTCCTGAAGGAAATTAGACAGCCAATCATAGACCCACGTGGGAAGTTTCGTCCTCATTGGGCTGGACCCTATGTGTTGAAGAAAATATTGTCTGGCGGAGCCGTCATTTTGACTGATTTGGATGGTTTGGAATTCACGAATCCATGTCATTTAGATCAGTTAAAAAGATATTTTGTATAATAAGCATTGCATAATGTAAAAAAGAGCTACATTAGACCTGATTCTCCTCAAAAAAAAAAAAGAAATTATGTATCGAAGATATGTAGGCAACCCTCTTTGGGCGCGATCTAAACATTAATGAGAAAATCATTTCATAATTCATTCTTCTTTGCCAAAAAAAAAAAAAAGAAAAAAAAAAGAGAAAAACCCGCTAAGTCGAAAACCCGAAAGGGCAGCTTAGGCAAAAGTCGGGGCCCGCTAAGTTGAAAACCCGAAAAGGGCAGCTTAGGCAAAAGTCGGGGCCCGCTAAGTTGAAAACCCGAAAAGGGCGGCTTAGGCAAAAATGGGTAGCTCGCTAAGTTGAAAAGCCGAAAGGGCGGCTTAGGCAAAAATTAGAGCTTGAATAAATAAAGTTGGAAAATGCTTGGAAAGCTTAAAAGTCGAATGACATTCCCAATTAAAGCAATAAAGTCAAACAGTCCGAAGTCAAGCAGAAAGCAAAAGAGTCCAAGAAAAATAAATAAATAATGAAGTCAAAGTCCCAAATAAAAAGTCAAAAAAGTCAAAATAAGGGAAAAAACAACAAAAGTCCAAAAGCCTATAAGAGTCTAGGTGTCATGTCGCCTCCGTGGGGCAACATCCTCCGAGTCATCCCTAGCTGTTGAACTCTCTCCAACCTCGATTGTTCGGGGAGCCAACACAATCTCCTCATCAGTCCCAACCTCATTATCAGCGTCAGCCTGAGCCCAACCTTCAAGTGCACTCAGCAGTGCGTTCCTCCTTGGCTTTTCAACCGGCCAGACAACGGCAATGAACCAGGTCTGATACTCAGGAGAAGTCTGGACACCAGCAGGATTAGGTAAAGGCCTAAGCATGTGATGGTCTCTAACCCAAGCCCTAAGGACAGCTCGGGTAACACCCGGAGTGATGGCTGAATCAGCTGAAGTGCCATCTACAATTGGGACAGTCTGGTCTATCCCCATCTGCCTCAAAACGCGCGAAGCGCAGTACCAAGTACAGTGTGTAAGACCTAAAAGGTAAACTCGGGTATGGCGGAAGCTAACCTAGATAAAGCGGGTGATATCATACCAGGAAATGTACCACAGTACCTCATTTGGACCCAACTCAATCAGCCATGAGGTCCATGCATCAGTAGACGGATGGGTGATCAGGATCCTCCGCATACGATACTGAGAAGGGTTGTAAAGCAAGAGAGTAGGAGTAGCAACCACTTGGAGGTGGTCCTTTAACCAAACCTGAGTAATGGATCCTTTCTATTACAAAGGAATGAACCAAAAGAAAGAAGAAAAAATAAGGAAAAGGAAAAGGGGAAATACCTGGAGAATAATCGGAGAGACCGTCCAGTCATCGAAGCCTAAAGCAGCTCTATCAAGGCTCCTAATAGTCTCTGCCAGCACAATGCCGCCGATGCAACCCATATCCTCCATCTGTCGAATCATGGGGCAGAGTCGCAAATCCCCAAAGCCTGGGTCCTTGTTGAACAAGAAACCAGCTAATAAGCAGAAAACCAAGGCCCGCATTCTCAGCCTCATATGGTCTGGGTCGTCTGATTGAACCTCTGAAAATTCGTCAATCAGGGGCAGCAGAATTGCTTTCTGGTCACCAACAATCATGGCCCTAGCTTGTGGCCGGCTGAATTGAAACAGGCTTTCAAACGACCGAACATACCCAATTTTGCCCTCATGCTTGACTAAAGAGGCATTGGGATCGCACCCTATAATAGCGCAGAATTCCTCAAAAAGAGGGCACATCTCCTCCATCATGGCCCCGAACAGAAAAACGTGGGCCTCCGGGTCCCAAAGTCTGATGCAGGCCCGTAGAAAATCCCAGTCAATTACCACTCTCCTAAGGGTAACGATAGGAGAAAGACCGTACCTCCCTAAGTTGATCTTTTCGACTTTGGAGAGACTCTTAGTCCAGCTGTGCATGCTGTGATTATAAAAAGGGTTCATCTTTGAAAAAAAAAAAGAGAAAAAAATCAAGGAAAAAGTCGGAAATTGAAAATTAAAAGGAGAAATTCTGTTCTTTCTTAATTGAAGTGAATAAACATGCATACATATAAGTTGTTTAGTACTAACCAAATGCAGGTACAAATGAAGTACAGTACAGAAAATATAGGCAAAGAAAAGCCTAGCAACCATGGCATCAGCGACGGGGCCTCCTCCTCCTCTGATCATCAAAGGCCCAGAAGTTCACATTTTGGCCCCTAAGGCCCAAAAATTCCCAATTTTGCCCCAAAGGCCCAAAAATGCCCAATTTGGCCACAAAGGCTTAGAAGTTCACATTTTGGCCCCTAAGGCCCCAAAATTCCCAATTTGGCCCCAAAGGCCCAAAAATGCCCAATTTGGCCACAAAGGCCCAGAAGTTCGCAATTTGGCCACAGAGGCCCAAAAATTCTCAATTTGGCCCCAAAGGCCCAAAAATGCCCAATTTGGCCACAAAGGCCCAGAAGTTCACATTTTGGCCCCTAAGGCCCAAAAATTTCCAATTTGGCCCCAAAGGCCCAAAAATGCCCAATTTGGCCATAAAGGCCCAGAAGTTCACATTTTGGCCCCTAAGGCCCAGAAATTTCCAATTTGGCTCTAAAGGCCCAAAAGTTCACAATTTGGCCACAAAGGCCCAGAAGTTCACATTTTGGCCCCTAAAGCCCAAAAATTCCCAATTTGGCCCCAAAGGCCCAAAAGTTCACAATTTGGCCACAACGACCCAAAAGTTCACATTTTGGCCCCTAAGGCCCAGAAATTCCCAATTTGGCCCCAGAGGCCCAAAAGTTCACAATTTGGCCACAAAGGCCCAAAAGTTCACATTTTGGCCACAAAGGCCCAAAAGTTCACATTTTGGCCCCTAAGGCCCAAAAATTCCCAATTTGGCCCCAAAGGCCCAAAAGTTCACAATTTGGACACAATGGCCCAAAAGTTCACATTTTGGCCCCTAAGGTCCAAAAGTTCACATTTTGCCCCTAAGGCCCAGAAATTCCCAATTTGGCCCCAAAGGCCCAAAAGTTCACAATTTGGCCACAAAGGCCCGAAAGTTCACATTTTGTCCCCTAAGGCCCAAAAATTCCCAATTTGGGCCTTAAAGGCCCAAAAGTTCACAATTTGGCCACAAAGGCCTAAAAGTTCACATTTTGGCCCCTAAGGCCCAAAAATTTCCAATTTGGCCCCAAAGGCCCAAAAAATGCCCAATTTGGCCACAAAGGCCCAAAAGTTCACATTTTGGCCCCTAAGGCCCAAAAATTCACATTTTGGCCCCTAAGGCCCAAAAATTCACATTTTGGCCCCTTAGGCCCAAAAAGAAAAAATAATAATAAATAAACAAATAAAAGTGAAAGGGAGCTTACCTGGGCGTAGACGCCAGTTACGGAGGCGTGAGTGTCAGCGTCCGCCGTGACATTGACTTCGTCGAGGGAAATCCCCAGAGACTCCAGAAAATCCTCGTCGCTAAGATCTGAGGAAACCATGGAGGAAGGAAGCTTTGAAGCTTTGGAAATTGAGAGAATTTTGAGAGAGATCTTTGAGTTGGAAAGTTTAAAATGAATGTAGAAGTGAAACTTCAGCTATTTATAAGGAAATAGCCAAAAGGCGGGTCTTCTGGACGCGTCCGATTTTCACCTTCAAAATTTGTTTTTCAGACAACCACCGACGCCCATAAATCATTTTTATGGTTGCCGGTGGGGGGCAACTGTGAATACTCAAATTTTGAGGCTCAAAAAGCCTGTTTTCCAGGACTGCAAACAGTTCGGCCGGACAGAAGGCCATTTGGAAAAGTTCACCGAAAGTATGCCAATATGATACTTGAAACGTCCGAAAAATTACGAGGATCGCGGAACTGGTCCCGGAATATTTTTTGGAGGTACAGAACTCCCGAAAAAGCCTTTGGAACGAAAAACTAGTGAGTGGACAGGCCACAGCGGTAGCGCCCGCCGTCCAGCCTGTTTTTCCCTATAAATACAGCCCTGAATCGATAGTTTTACTCACTCAGTCTGTGTTGACGGACGCTCTCTTCTCCCCTATGCTCCTTGCGGTTCTTTTACTGCTTTTCTGCATTTAGTGTAGGCTTTTATTACTCTGCTGTTGTGATATCTCGTCACTTAATTGAATTAATTTTAATTAAATATTCCCCAAACGAGGAGCTTAATCTGGAATTTTCAAGCTGAAGCTAAGAAGCAGCCGCCGATTAACTCAGGTAATAACGAAACTCTGCCCATTTAATTTCAGCATTTTGTGCATATTCTCTTCTACTCCAATTCTGAATTAAACTGCTGCATAAATTCATTCACGTCATCAATTTGGCAAATAAACTGCCTCAATTAAATATGATTAAGCTTAAATGCCCGGTTAATTAATAATCGTGGTGTTAAAGCCTAAATCCGACAATATTGGCTAAAGTATCTGGTCAACTAATGACTACGATATAATCGCCTTTATTTCGAACAGTCCGGCTTAAGTCTAATTAATCAATAATTGTGGCTAAATGGCCTTAATTAACCACATTTTTTTTGGCAATAAATTGCTTATATTGCAATTCAATTGATCACTTTTGGCAAACAAATTGCCTATAAATAAGATTAGCCATTTTTAGCGACAAATCGCTTAAATCGAAGCTTTGGCAAAATGCCTTGAATTAATCAATCTTTTGGCTAAAAGCCTTAAATCAATTTTTGGCAACAAAAAGCCCAAACATCAATTTTTGGCAATAAATTGCCCAATCAACCATTTTGGCGACAAAAAGCCCAAATATCAATTTTTGGCAATAAATTGCCCAATCAATTAATTTTGGCAACAAATTGCCTAATCAAACATCAACTTTTGGCAAACAAATTGCCTAAATCAACCCATTTTGGCTAAAAGCCTTCAAATAATCACTTTTGGCAAACAAATTGCCTAAATCACATCAACTTTTGGCAAACAAATTGCCTAAATCAATCTTTTTGGCTAAAAGCCTTAAATCAACACTTTTGGCAACAAACGCCTAATCAAATCAATCAATTCTTTGGCAAAATGCCTAAACAAAATGCACGAAGCATACACACACTCATGCATTAAGCATACCCATTCAAAGCCCTTTAAAAAAGGCCTATCGAACTACGTCAACTTTGATCTTCCATTCAAACGGAAGTACGTAGGCATGTTTAGGATTTAACCCCGAGCGGCAAGTCGAAATCACTTAAACATTTCATTGGTCCAATTACATCATTTACCTTGCAAAGCATTCATTCATTGGTTAGTTCATCAGCCTGACATGGTCTCGGGATCCACCTCGGGTTCGCAAACTATGCCTTAAACATTGGGATAATTAATCTAGTAATTAGGTTAATTAAAATTGGAGTCAACTTAGGGTTTTTTCCTAGTTTACCCTAAAATAATTAAACAAGGTGGCGACTCACACATTCACGTGCATTTCTTCCCTTAGTCATATTCATTATATGCCTATTTTTGGGGGAGGGGTCCACAATGACTAAAGCCTCAAACTTGATCTAAGCACACCAACTACTAAAAACCTTAAGTCTAACTTAAGTACACCCAAAGCCTCAAACCTAACCCGAGCTCACCAATAATCAAAAATCTCAAATCTTACCTGAGTCCACCCAAAGCCTCAAACTTGCCATGAGCAACCCCAAGCACCAAAAGCCTTAAATCTGACTTAAGCACCCCAATTGGGGGCATCCACCTCGAATCCAAACCTAAAACTTGACATGAGCATACCTTAAAGCTCCAAATTTGTCTTGAGCATGCCCAAAACCTCAAACTTGACATGAGTACCATAAAATGCCACTCAAACAATGACCTGAGAACCATCCAATTGCCCAATCAAAGTGCATGCTTTTTCCTTGAGAAAACATTGACCTTCTTTTGCTTCTTCTGTGATTGGTGATAGGATGGAAGCAGACCCCATCACCCTTATCCAACTACCCGAGAATGGCCAAGTATTTCATGTTTAACCTAGATCAGGCAAAAATACAAACCCCCTTTCCCCAATGTCAAGCTAAGAGACAGAAATTGACCTTGTTTCCTTGATCCACCTTACTTAAACACCTTTCTCAACTCAAGCCTTAGCCAGACCTAAGCACCATATAATTGCCTTACCCAAATTGCATGCTTTAAACCTTGCTAATGCAAACTCTAACCTTCTTTTTTCTCCCCTTTTAATCTAGATGGAAGTAGACCCATCAGCCTAATCCAGATAGAAGTAGACCCATCAGCCTAATCCAGATGGAAACAGACCACCCTCAAACTGATCTAGCTTATCCAAGCATCTCTTTAAAACTGGTCCTTGGAAGAGGCTATAGAGTAATCCCCCATGTCCACTGAGTTTGAGTCGAATTCTGAGTCAAATATGAAAATTGAGTCAAAGTTGGTTCCTTAGAGTTTGTGTCTTCTTTTGTCTTCTTTGTCAGATCATAGTGGTCTTTTTGTCGAACCTGATGTAGATGTCGATTAGGGCTCTTTTATTCATAATGAAAAGTTTCAATTTTCTTGTTACCATTCTCTCTAGCTTGAGTGAGATTGCTTGCAAAAAAAAAAAAAACAATAATAAATAAATCTTGGCATTGAATTTGAATCTAGCATACATTTGTGCATCGTGATAAAAATGGGGCTAATAGAGCTCATTAGATAGTATCCAGATTACTTCACACTAGGTTAAATCCAAAAGTCCCCAAACAGAAGTCGGAGATCTGTTTTAGAACTAAAGCGGAAACAACCAAATTTCTGGAAAGCAAAGTCACTGAGGCCATAAATTATCCGACCTGGTTGGCCACTGGTCCCCAAAAGGATGAAGAACCTCTATTAGAGTGCCAACCAGGGTGATGCCTTATTCACTGGTTTATGGACAAAAACTATCCTCCATGTTGACATTCAAAGTCATTCAACCTGAATCATAGGGGAAAGCCAATTGCCCGAAGCGGAATGGGTTCAAGGCCATCATGATCAGTTAAACGCCATTGGCAAAAGAAGACTAGAAGCCCTCAATCAAAATCTAGGTTATAAATAAAGAGTAGCCCGGTGCTTCAATAAAAGGGACCAAAACTGAAAATTGGAAGGACATCTCGTACTCAAGGAAATCAGAATTCCTATGTGTAATCCTTCAGGCAAAATCAGGCCAAATTGGGTAGTCCCTTCATATCCTGAAGAAGATTCTCTTTGAAGCCCGTGTCATTTTATTAGACATTGATGACAACGAATTTACAAACCCTTGCAATTTAGATTAGCCAAAAAGGTACTTTGTATGAATGCATCCAGGCATTAGCTCCAGAAATCTGGCCCCACTTATGCCACTGTTAAGCTGAACTACAGTAACCTGACTCTCAAAAATATGTTGACTGAAGTACGAGATACGTAGGTAACTCAACTTGTGGGTGAGATCACAATAACAATAAAATGTATTTTCTCTCACTATCATGAAAATTTCAGATTTTCATTTGTGCCAACTAAAGAAAGAAAAAAGAAGAAAAAAGAAAAATCAAAATGAAGCTGAATTGAAAACCCGCAAAGCGCGGTTCGGTCAAAAATAGGAACACCTAAGCTGAAAACTTATAAGGGCAAGCAGCTTAGGCAAACTCAAAAAAGCTCGCTAAGTAGAAAACTCAAAAGGGCAACTTAGGCAAAAATTAGGGTAGCGTGCTAGGTTGAAAACCCGCAAGGGCAATCTAGGCAAAAATTAAGGCTCCAAAGCGGCAATCTCATAAAGGCTAGACTGAATGACCTTTTTCATACACATGTCAAAATGATTTCTCCCTTACACGTCAATAAAACAGTATAAGCCATGTAAAAGGAAAATCACGAAATCCCTATCATTTAGGCATCTGTCATCTATCCCTTGTACTTAACCCTATGAGTCCCCTCCTGAGCGCCATGGGAAAAATTCGAAGGACAGAGTCCAACCAGATGGGCCTATTGGTCAGTTCATCATGGAAATAATGGGAACTCCATATGGTTCCTTTTTTTGTTACAACTTGGTTCAGGGCTTAAGTTGTCGGATTGACTTTTTGCAGCGCTTTGATAGGTGTGTGATGTGTTTAGAGTTGCCACCTTAATTTGTTTTTGTTTTTGGGAAAAGTGTAAGGTAAAAACTCAAGGATTGAATCCATTTTAGTTTTCTTTTTAGGATAAAATGCACAAGCCTAGAATTATTAGGTTCGGGAACTAGGTTTTCGGCTTCTTTCACATGAATCAACGATTTGGGAATTTAGCAATAATCAAAATATTACTTGCATGGATGACAGTTATAGATGCATGGCAATACTAGAAATATGGTGCATTAAAAGCATAACATTGAAAAAGGTGTAATTTGGAGAAGAGGCTGACTCTAGCCTCGTTTATCGAGAATTTCAGATTGTGCGACACATTCCCCTAGATCCCGACTGATCTGTTCGATCAGGGGCCCGCTACCTAGGCTGAAATCCTAGATATACCTTCGTACCTCATTTGTATGAGGATGACGGCGCACGTAGTTCTACCGTCGATTAGAATGGTAGGATTTTTCCATTCTTAGAATAGGCTTGAGGTGTGCCGGATGGACAAGACTTGAGTGCCGGACGGACCTGGGTTTGCATGCATTGGGTGTCGGATGGACTGAGTTTGATAGGTATAAAGGTGCTGGATGCACCTGGGCTTGATAAATATTAGGTGTAGGACGGACCGAGCTTTAATTGGCAAAGTCTAAGTTTAGTGCTTGTACCCTACGTATAGTCAAGGTTTGAAGTTAGGGTTGCGCGTGTGTGCGGTTTTAGAGTTCCACGATTCGCCTTCTCAATCAAGGAGATCGAGTCTTGCTCCAAATAATGACAAGGATGGGCACGAGGGCCCCGATTAAGTCCTTAATTATATATTAAGTAGCTTTGGTCTAAGGAAGACCAAAATGTGAGTGAAAGTCAAAACGATCGACTTTTGAAATCCAAGTCGGGCTTTAGCTCAGTTAAGGAAAAAGAGCAAAGTCGAACTACGTTTCCTTAGAATCGTGTTTGACACTAAAAGAAATCTAAAATATTGTGACAAAATTCCTTTTGATGAAATTGATTTTGTCACTAAAAGTACATATTTTGTGACAAAACTAAAATTGGGTCATTGAAAGCATTAAAGGAGTATGAGATAATAACAAAATGAAATTTTTATCACAATTTTTTGTCACGATACACAGAGACTAATAATATATGATAACAAAATATTGTTTTGACATTATAGTTTGTTACTAAATCTTGGCGCAAAATTTTTGCGACAATAGAGTCACTTATTGTTACGAAAAAAATTTTATTACTGATATTTTTGTCACAACAAGTATAATTTATGATGACAAAAATTATTTGGACAGATTTTATTTTGTCATAATAAGTGGATATCTTATGATAAAACTACTAAAAGTCAAATGTTTAAGAAAAAGACAGTAACATAGTGACAAAATGAAATTTGTCAAATTAGTTTGTTACAATAAGAAAATGTGAGAAATTGTTAGCGACAAAATGTTAATTTGTCACAATATATTGTACAAAAATATTTAGCGTCTAAAATTTGGCTCCATCGAATTAGTTTTTGTAACAAACATATTTTGTAAAAATAAAAAATAGTCACCATACTTTGTGATATACGATATTGTGAAAGATGATTTTATCATTATATGTAATAATTATTAGTACAAATATTATTTGTTATAGAAAAATGTAATCTTTTGATGATACAAGGATTATCCAAATATTTTTTCAGAATAAATATAAGAGGTATTGTGTCAAAATATATTTTCTTTGTAACTTTTTTTTTATATTGTCACTAGAACAAATAAATTAGATGTACAATTGTTTAAAAAATGTTTGATTTTTCCAAAATAAAATTAATGATTATTTTTTATATGCAAAAGTTCATTAGAAAATATATCTTTGAACTATATTATATGTTTTTTCTTTCAAAAATATAATTGTAATATATATATATATATATATATATATATATAATAGAAATTTCATAATAAAAAATAATGTAAAAAAATTGATATGATTTATACATTTTTTAAATTAATACATAATTAGAGTGACTAATGTACAATTGTTTAAAAATTTTACTATTATTTACTTTGATTTTTATTATAATAAATTTTTATGCTTCAAAATCAATAATATCCATGCCGAAATTGCTACTTCTTTGAATTAAGTTTTTATGCTCTAAAATCAATAACTTCCATACTAAATTGCTACTGATTTGAAGTATGATTAACCAAAAAATAAAAAATAAAAAACATAATAGATTTACAGGTAAATCAAAGTTGCTACTGCTTTAAAGTATGATTAACCAAAAGTAATAAAAGAATCTAATAGAGTTACAGGAAATCCAAAAAAAAAAAAAAAAAATATGGACAACTCTAAATTTTTGTTATATAAAAAATTAAAATTTATTTAAATATATTAAAGATCACCTTCATCTTCCTCATAATAATTGTATTCATTATTAGTATCAGCTTCTTCCTCATCACAACTATTGTCATTGTTATAATCAATAATAGTGTCATCTTCTTCATTTATAAAATTATCATCAATTGCACCTTCTCTTGAACTCTGTACATGCTCTGGAGTGTAGCAATAGCATCGATTTCTTCTAAAATTCCATCACCTCGACGCAACGATTCTATATTTATATGATCAATTTGTTCAACTTCATTTGCATAATTTATTTCATACTACTGATATGGCTCATCATTAAAGACAAATCTTTGATCACCTATTTCTTCTTTTTCTAGAACATTATATACTTTTCTAGGATAAGATTTTTGCACTATTTTCCAGCTACTACTATTTTTTACGTCATTTATATAAAAAGCTTGTTATGCTTGTGTTGCCAATATAAAAGGGTCATTAGTATACTATTTTCGATTTACATTAACACTCATCAGTTGACCATATATTCTAGATCCATTCTTTTTATCACCAATATCCACCAATCACATTTAAATATGAAAACAAGATTTCCATGATTATACTCAAGCTCAATAATATCAATTAACTGACCATAAAAATCAATTTCTTCTGAATTATGTTCTCCTTTCACCACAATGCCACTATTTTGATTGTGACGATGCTTGTCAAGTTTTGTAGTGTGAAATCTAATTCCGTTGATAATTATTCCACTATGCTTTGCAATACGCATATCAGGATCTAAACCTGTTGACGCGTAATTTTATGCCCCCACCTAACCCGGTAATGATATAAGGATAAGGAATAAAGAAGCACGGTCAACCAGAAGTGTTTTTAACCAAAAATTGAATCGAACCGGTCCCAAGGGTCTGACCCGCGTTAGGGTTGCGTCACGTAGCTATCGCCTGCGTGACGGCACTAGTAGTTGCGTCACGCAACTCTAACCAGGCTGACATCACTTGGACAGGCCCGTGTAACGGTCTGAACTGTTTGTATGGATACGCGGCAACTGTACGAAAAGTAAGCTGCGTCACGCAGCTCGCGGGTCCGTCGTGCAACTGCAACCTGTGTGACGCAGCTTTGTTCTGTTGCCCTACCCATATAAATACAACTTTTTGTGTTTTAAACGGGACTTTTTCTCATTTTTTCTCTGGACTTTGGCATTTTAGATTGAGAGAAATTTTATTGCGGCTAGGGTTTTCCCCAAGAACTCTAGTGAGTAACCTTGAGGAAGATTAAGCCATTGGAAATATAGATTGAAAACTTAAAAACCCAAAAAGACATAAAAGGAGAAAAAGAGAGAAAAGGAAAGAAAAGAAACGTTCTTATTGTTAAAACTTGGTACTAAACGCTTCTGGGATCGTGAAGCCTTGTTCCCAAATCATCTAAACCGTATACAATCCTCGAATCTGAGGGTTAGGTAATCATCTAAACCTTCCTTCTCATTTTTAGTTATTTATTTGTGAAAAATCTTATTTTCTTAGTATTTGATTAGTTTGGTGTTGATTAAACAACATTTTGCCCATTTTTGAGTGTTTCTGAGCTATACTAAACATCTGTTAATAAAAAGAACACGTAAAAAGAGTAGTTTGAAAGGTAGTTATGGACCAGAGCAGCTGCGTAACGCAGCTACTACCCGCGTGACGCAACTGTTCATGTCCAAAAGACCTTGACTTTGCTTGGACCACCTGCGTGACGGAACTGTTTGTGGGAGTAGTTTTTATTTCGTTTTTATATTTTTATTTAATGTTATATCTTAAATAAATAATTAATGAAACTGGAAATTTTGATAAGGTCACGAACAGTCGCGTCACGCAACTAGGAGTTCCATCACGCAACTGTTCTTCATAGAACAACCGCGTGACGCAACTGTTCTAAGGTTCCAGAATACCTTTCTTATTTTATTTTAATTTCATGTCATTAAATAAATGTTTAATTTTAATTCAAGAAATGACCAATGATGGGCAGATTGTGTTCTAATCAAATCCAACAAATTAATTTACTATGATTTTGAGATTTTAAGATTTATTGTTTATATTGTTTAAATTATATTATTAAATCCGGTTTGTGGCCCGCCTTTAACCATAAGGCAAGAGCGGGTCTTTTAATTATTTCTGCTATGGGTGGATGATGGATGTGATGATTTATTATGAATGCAATGAATGAACCTATTTGGGGCGATTAATTAATTTTTCACATAGGAGCTCGGTTCGATTTAATCGGGTTGAGTTTAATTAAATAATTTGGCTTTTCTAAAATAAAATCAATTAGAAATTGTAGGTTAAAAGAGGCCGGTTTTCCGGGCGTCGGCTTCTAACAGGCCGACGTACCTAATTCCCTTACCTAGAACCGCATACGGTTCGCCTGACCAGTTTTTCAAATAATTGGCCTTAAATAAAAATTGGGTTAAATGGAGTCGTTTTTGTAAATTAAAATCGGAAACGGTCCCACTGCCGAAATAATGGGTAGCGACTCAAATATTTTTATAAGACTGATTTATCGGCACCGCGTTTCCCAAAAGGTTTTTTAACACCATTTCCCAATAATTCTAAACAAATAAAAAGAAGTTTTCCGACGTCCTTTTCCGGGGTTTTAAGGGATCTCAACTCTCCATCATAAACTCAATTATAAAATGGGAAAGAGAGGGGCGAAAACAGATTGGCGACTTCACTGGGGATTCTGCATCCACTAATCCCCGGTTATTTTTAATAATTAAGTGGTTGCAATTAGGAGTTGACTCTAAAAGCCTACTTTTTCTAAATAAAATTGATTAGAAAAGCCGATGGAAAATTGTTAATCGTCCGTATGTGCTTAATTGCTTTATTTTCTTTTTTAGGATTTTTGCATTCATACCGCATTTCTCTCTTCTCACCACATTCTACCCGTATCACCTTTCGGTACTGGTGTTAACTTTGACGGTGGATCTAGCCTAAACCTCGCGTTTTAGGTGCATCCATCCGAGAATTAACATTACTACCAACCGCAAGCCTAGTACCTTAAAGGTACGTCAAAAGGAGTAGGCCTAACAAAGCCCGAATCCTGTTTGCGGAACCCAGACTTTGTAAGCCTAATAAGACTAAAGCCAATGCATATAGTCAAAAACCATAGTTACTTCCCTTAAGGAAATACCCGGTTCTATTTGTTGTTGTTGTGCCGCATTCATTTCCGAGAGTTGATATCGTCAATCTCAAAACCCCTGTTGGTTGTCGAGATTAAACCAATTCCTAGGAAATAGATGTCGGAATTTATACCAATGGAATCCGTGTGTGGGAGAAATAAGGTTGGAAGGCATGCATTTCCCAACTCCCGTTCCCCTGTATGTTTTAAACTGTACATATGTTGTGACATTCATGCATCACGTAATATTTTTCTTTTCAGCCATGCATCAATAAGAGTTAATTTTCGGTATGGACGTTTGACCTTGGTCTTGAGACTGGACCTCAAATTCGTTTTGAATAATATAATGCAATTACTTATAGTGAATTTATACCCAAAAGAAAAGGGAGATACAAGGGGGGTTGCAGTTCCTTTGTATTTTTACATTTCTCGCATTATCTGAAAATAAGTGAGAGATTACAAAATTTGTAACGGAATAAAATGAAATCCTGCTTGGGGCCATATGTTCCAAGACAAAAAGTAAGGATACAAAAAAAATACACAATGAAATAAAAATAACAAAAATCCCGCTCGGAAATTCTTTCATTCCGAGGCAAAAGTTAGGGACATGAGAGAGAATAGTCGATCATAAATCCAAAAGGAACGGTTGACGACAGATAATGCCCGAAATGTTCAAATACAAAATAAGTTATTGCCATATTATTCACACCGAATTTTTGGATCCAGTTGTCGAAATTGAGATCTTATTTCCATACCGGTCTTTAACATATTAGAAATGCATTTCTCATCCTATGTGCTTTCATTTTCCCATGCATACATGCAGGACCTACTTTAACTCAGACATTTTTTGTCAGAATTTATCCTTTCCGGGAAATTGCTTCGAGAGCTTGGAACCGACGCCCTGGTCAGCGCCTAGTCAGAACATCCCCAATCCCCGAGTTTACTCCAATCAGTTCTGTGGATTATTCAACTTTGTCGGATTCAGATTCTGATTCAGACCCAGTGGAAATGGCTGATGATATGGAGAATGAGCCCGGGTTCTCTCAAGCCCAGATAAGAACTATTGCTCAGATTGTAGCCGCTGCTCTCGCCTAAGATAGGGCACAAAATCAAACTCCTCCCGCATCAAGTAGCCAACCTGTGGTTGAAGAGAGACAAATGCCAGAACCTACTTCAGATAACCAGACCCACATAACCAGACCTCTGTGGGAAACACTGTCCGAATAGAGAATGATGTAATCAAGCAACTTGCTGAGCTGAAAGACAAGGTTGAGAAAATATCTGTAGTGAAGGAAAAGGACCCGGTCACCAATTTTCATATAACCGAGTATGTCTTGCACCCAACCAGCTCCACTTCGTTCAAAACATTCAAGCATATTGTGTTTGAGGGAGATAACGACCCCCGTTCCCATCTGTCTGAATTCCTCTAGGTTTCTCAAATGAACCGATACAATGAGGAGGATGTTTTACGAGCATTCCCACAAACACGACATAAGGATTATCGGAGGTGGTATGATGGTCTAGATGTGAAGATTCAGAAGAACTGGGTCAAGCTGCAAACTGCTTTTCTTAAGCACTTTAAGACTGATGAGAGTGACGAATTTGGCTTGCGTGATTTGGAGAGTCTGAGACAGGGGAAAGATGAAAGTTTTTTTGACTATTACAGGAGGTGGAGAACAAAGCTATACAGGGTCCAAACAAGGCCGAAGGACCAAGAGCTAATCAGAATTTTCAAGAGAAGCTTGTTACCCTTCTTTAAAGAGAGAATGTTGACCAAACCTCTCACTGATTTTGCTCTAATTCAAAGAGCTGGTTTGAACATAGAGGAGCTGTATAAGGAGGAAAAGAAGAAGAACAGAGGATTTGGCAACTATCGGACCTCCTACAATGACAGAAATGTTGGAAGCAGCAACCAGAATCAGTCAGGAAGTAATAATACAGTGGGGGCCGTCAATGAAAGAGTGAGAAGAGAATTCACCGACCTGGGAAGGCCCTTGAGTACAGTATTGAGGTCATGTATCAAGAATGGAGTACTTTCAAAGCTGCCAGTCGATCCAACTAAACCTGTGCGTGGAAGGTATATGGATCGGAATTGTGATTACCACCAGTGCAAAGGGCATTCAACTAATGAGTGTTTCAAGTTGAGACATGACATCCAAGATCTGATTGACAGCGGAAAAATTACCAAGCCTTCTGAGAGGAACAAGCCCAGCGCCAAGAACAATCCACTTCCTCAATATCAGTACAACTATCCGCCCCGCAAGTCTCAGTCGGGTGGATCAGTCAATGCAATCGGAAGTGGATTGCCGGAAGAACTTGTGTTGGCAGAGGCTGAGTGGCAAGAACGAATGTGTGCCATGTTAAACATATGGGACGATTATAGCAGCGATGAAGAAGAAGGGGAGAGGCCCGTGAAAATAGAGATTGAGAAGAGCATTACTGTGAAAGTGGGCGAGGTACCAGAGGATGAAGACGAGCAGATTCAGCTCGCAATTCAGAAAAGCTTAACCGATCAAGAAGAGCAATGGTATTATAACAGCGAAGAGGATGTGAATGAGGTAGGCATCTAGAGCTTAATCCGAAGCGGGCGAGTATATAATCCCGACAACAATGTACAGGCTAAGGGAAAAGAAGTTGCTATTGATGGCATGAAAAAGAAGACAACAGAGAAGGGCAGAGAAGAGCCAAAAGAAAAGAAGAAGGAAGAGGAAGTAGTAAAAGTGCAGAAGAAGACTGTCGAAGTAGGTGAGAGCAGTCAAAACCGAGCACCCAGCGGTGTAACTGCCAGTTTAGTGTTGAGCTAATTGCAGAGGACAAGGGCAGATATTTCATTATGGGATTTGCTGATAGCATCCAAAGAGCATAGGGAGTCTTTGTTGGAAGCCATGACCTTTGTCAGAGTGCCTGCCCGGATCCAGAGTGTAGATATGATCAATGTGCTGCAGCGCAGAATTGGCGAAATCACTTTCTTTGATTTGGATCTCCCGCTAGAAGGAAGGAATCACTTCAAGCCCTTGTACATTCAGATTGCCGTTAATGGGCGTGAAACCCGAAATGTAATGGTGGATAACGGGTCAGCTTTATGTGTGTGCCCATTAAAGATGCTATCCAAGTTTAAAATCGAGGAGTCAAAACTTGAACCATCAAACATGGTGGTCAAAGCTTATGACAATACAATGCGTAACGCAAAAGGAACTTTCAGAGCGAAGATCTCCGCAGGGGCCGTAGAGTGCTGGGTGGATGTGGTTGTTCTTGATATTCTGGCCAACTATGCTCTGTTGTTGGGAAGGCCGTGGCTCCATCCTCTAGGTGCAATTCCGTCTACCCTGCATAGAAAAGTGAAGATTCCATGGGGTACGGAGGTGGTGACCATTAACGCGCAAGAAGACTTGAATGTTGCAACTGTAGAAGGCTTGGAAGTGGCAGTGCCGTTGTCTGGTTTCCAAGTGGCAGTGATTGATGCGCCCACTAATGAGAGTAAGAGTGCAGTAAACAGAATGAGTCCTTTTTTGAGGAAAATGATGAAAAAGATGCAGTGGCAGTATGGTAAAGGGCTAGGCCGAGAGCTACAAGGAAGGTTTGAACCTCTCTCATCAGCATATGGACAACAAGATAGACGCGGGTTGGGATATTCAGAGAACAGAAAGAAGGAGAAGTATGAGATCCAGTCTCCGGTTAGAGGGCCAAATCTGAATCATATCTTCTTTGTCCCACAAGTTGCAGGAGAATTTCAGAGTAGGGGGAAGACCTACCCCGGCCTGGAAATATTCATGACAGACTTTGAGGAGGAACTGATCAAGTCTCCTGAACCTTCCTTGGAACAGCTGGTTGAAGGAACAGAGTTCATAGTGGGTATAACGCAAGCAGGCACTGAAGCTGAATGGTCGAAGAAGATATCTGAGTTTAAAGACTTCTTGGGGATTGGGGATGAAGCTTCTAAGATGGTGCAAGAGCAGAAAGCCAAGGCACGGATCCTCCAGTCGGTATTACCTACTGAAGACGCCGAAGAAGCAGAGAGGAAGGCGCTGAAGATGGTAGAGCTTAAAGAGGAGGAAGAGAAGAAAGCAGAAGCCACCCCGGAAGAAGAAGAAGATGCAGATGCAGATGAAGTAATTCAGGCAATAAAGAACACTTGTGATGAATGTATTGAGCAGGCAATTAATCTTGTATTTTGTTTTTCTGATGTTTGTTTTGAGAACAATATGGATGGTTTTCCTTTATTATTTCAATCAATGGAAGTGAACTTTGACTATTTGTTTTCTTGTTTTCCTGATTGTCATGTTCATGGCATTGATTATACCACGCGCATATTTGACATAAATACATTGCATCATTTTGCATTTAACTTAAGCACCACTGAGGATCCTAAAATAATCGAAATCGGATCAGACTTTAAACCTGAACTTAGACAGGATCTTCAAGAATGTATCAGAAGAAATTCAGAGGTATTTGCCTGGAGCTACACTGACATGCCAGGAATCGACAGATCAATAGCAGAGCACTTCATTCCTACTGATCCAAGTGTTAAGCCGGTGAAACAGAAAAGGAGATAGGTCAGGCCAGAATGGCAGGATAAGATCAAAGCTGAGGTCCAGAAACAATTGGATGCAGGATTCTTGGAAGTAGTACACTATCCGGAATGGTTGGCTAATATAGTCCCTGTGCTGAAGAAAGATGGGAGGATAAGGGTCTGTGTCGACTACAGGGACCTAAACAAAGCTTCGCCTAAGGATGACTTTCCACTTCCGCACATAGATGTTTTGATCGACAGTGCTGTCGGAATGGGATGTTATTCTATCATGGACGGATTCTCCGGATACAACCAAATACTGATGGCCTTAGTGGACAAGCATAAGACTGCCTTCACCACGGACTTTGGTACCTTTTGCTATAAAGTGATGCCATTTGGACTGAAGAACACTGGGGCAACATATCAGAGAATGGCTACAACATTATTTCATGATATGATCCATAAAGGATTGGAAGTATATGTAGATGACATGGTGATCATGACAAGAACACAGGAAGAGCACGCAGAAATGCTAGAAAAGTTCTTTGCACGGGTCAAGCAGTACAATCTAAGACTCAATCCCAAAAAGTGCGTATTTGGAGTAACAAAAAGTTGTTAGGTTTTGTTGTAGGACCTAACCGGATTGAGGTTGACCCCGACAAAATAAAAGCCATTCAGGATATGGAACCTCCAAGAATAGAACGTCAGGTGAGAAGCTTCTTGGGTAAAATTCAGTACATCAGCAGGTTTATTTCGAAGTTATCCATCACTTGTGCTCTAATTTTCAAGCTACTTAAGAAGAATCAGCCGGTTAAGTGGAACGAGGACTGCCAGAAAGCCTTTGATCACATAAAGAAGCATTTGATGAATCCGCCAGTACTGAGTTCGCCTAGACCAGGAGAACCTCTGATCCTGTATTTGTCTGTAGAAGATGCAGGAGTTGGAGCAATGTTGGTACAACCGGACGCTGCTGGAGTAGAAAAGGCCATTTATTACATTAGCAAGAAACTACTGCCTATCGAGGAGAAGTACAATTTGGTGGAGAAAATGTGTATGGCAGTAGTGTGGTCGATAAAGAAGTTGAGGCCTTACTTCGATTCATTCAGAGTCACTTTCGTTTCCAAAATTGATCCTCTGAAGTATCTGCAGAAAACGCCTACTCTAGAAGGACGGCTGTCTAAGTGGTTAATTCAGATGTCTAGTGTGGATGCAGAGTTTGTAACAAAGAAAACAGTCAAAGGTCGGGTTGTGGCAGAGTTCCTAGCTGAAAACCCAATTACAGATGACGAACCATGGGAATTGGAGTTTCCAGATGAGCACTTACTGTGTATCGAAACAGGGGCTTGGAAATTGTACTTTGATGGATCAGCCAACAGAAATGGAGCCGGAGCTGGTATTGTAATTGAAGCACCTAATGGCGAGATCACCACAATGTGCAAGAGATTGTTGTTTCCGGTCACTAACAATATGGCTGAATATGAAGCATGCATCATGGGAATGGAAGCTCTTCTTGCATCTGGTGCTAAGGAGGTCGAGGTAATAGGAGATTCATTATTGGTTATTGAACATGCCAACGAGAGATGGAAAGTAGAAGAAGAGAGATTGAAGCCCTATGTCGAGTACTTATTGAAGAAGGCAGCACTCTTTGATAAGATCACCTTCACTCACATAGGAAGAACCTATAACAGAATTCTGGATGCCTTGGCAAATTTAGATCGGCTTGGCAGGATTTGAGTAAAGTCCCGAAGAAGCCGTTCATCATTACCGCAGCCAATATCCCATGTTATAAAGAACATTTTGTGAACCAGGTTGAATTAGAGGAAGAACCTTGGTTTACGGATATCCTGCGATATATGAGAGACGGAACCTTTTCTGATGATGCGACGAGAGAAGACCGGGCAGTTCTCAGAAAAATGGCTTTGAATTATGTCGTGGCCGATGGTGAACTCTATAGAAGAGCTTAGGACGGGATGCTGCTGAGATGCATAAGCAAGAAAGAGGGAGAAGAAATAATGAAGAACGTCCATGAGGGGGTTTGTGGTACTCATTTAAGTGGCATGAGCTTAGCCAGAAAAATCATGAGGCAAGGTTATTTTTAGATGCAAATGGAAGGTGATTGCGTCAATTATGTGCGTCATTGCAAAGCATGCCAATATCATGACAATAAAAGCCACTTACCTGCTGTTGAACTCCATCCGACAGCTCCCTCTTGGCCTTTTTCTGCATGGGGCATAGATAGTATCGGAAAAATCACGCCAGCAGCATCGAATGGCCATCAGTATATATTGGTTGCAGTGGACTACTTTTCTAGATGGATTGAGGCTCAATCTTACAAAACCTTAACCGCCAAACATGTGGCTAGATTCATTGAACAGAACATTTTCTGTCGCTATGGTGTGCCCCATCACATACTTACAGATAATGGTTCTCATTTTCAAGCAGATGTTGGTCAGTTGCTTTATAGATATAAGGTTGAGCATCACCACTCTTCTCCTTATCACCCTCAGGCTAATGGTGTAGTAAAAGCTGCGAATAAGGAAATTAAAAGAATCCTGTCGAAGATGTGTGAAAGGTACAGAAGCTGGGCCGAGAAACTTTCTTTCGCGCTCTGGGGGCATCACACTACCTTCAAATCAGTAAATGGAGCCTCTCCCTTTGAACTTGTATATGGGATAGAGGTAGTGTTACCGATAGAGCTCGAAAAGAAGTCTCTCAGGGTTTTGGTAGAAGCTGGTCTGACCGAGGAAGAATGGGTCAAGAAGAGGTATGAAGATTTGGCGCTTTTAGATGGAAGAAGACTGAACGCTCGATTCTAGGATCAGATGAGAAAAAGAAGGATTGCTCGTTTCTACAACAAACGGGTACATCCAAGGGCTTTAAAGAATGGAGATTTGGTATTGATCAGATTATTGGATCATGAAGCCCAGAATCATCCTGGTGGGAAATTCAAACACAACTGGCATGGATCGTTCAGGGTTCAGAAGCTATTAGCTAAATGTGCTGCTGAATTAATTACCATGGAAGGGAAACCTGTCAACCGGATTGTCAATCAGGATCAAATGAAAAGATTCTATGCTTGAAATGATGATTTCGATAAAAAAAAAAGAGGAGCTAAGTTGAAAACCCAAAAGGACGGCTTAGGCAAGAAATGAGCTCGCTAGGTTGAAAACCCGAAAGGGCAGCCTAGGCAAAAGTTAGAGCATGAATAAAAAAATAATAAAAACAAAATTTTCGGGATCAACGCGTGGTGCTTAGTTTAAATGCGAAATCTATGCCATGCGTTCGTGACAGATTTGTGATTGGTTGCTCAATGCCATCAGCTTGACTTGAAGGAGAATAGGAAAATGAGTAGTTAGAATAAATGACCATTGTATTAAAATAAGTTTTCTTTACTTCTGTGTAATGTTGAAAGAAGTAAGATTAATAAAGGATTTGAATTTCAAAATTTTTCTTCCTTTTGTTTCGGGGTTATGGTCAAAGAATGCAAGACCTTCCTCTCTGATTATCTGCTTATCCGATCGAGATTGACTCATCTGGTTTAAAACGTTCTGGCTGTTGGTCCTGCCTAAGCAATGAATTCTTTTAAACACTGATCAGAAGGACGAAGACCATTTTCTCAGCGATTTCCCTGGAAAGATCAATATAAAACTATGAATAAAACCTTAGTACTCATATAGGTTCATGCATACATAAAGGAGTTACATATGTTGTTTTTGTTTGATCTGTGCAGGTACTAAAATAGTCACCCCATTCTTTTTGTTTCCAAGTGTAAGATTCTGTCTTTACAGAATAATTCATTTTTATAAGCTTTCATTTATTAACCCGAGGGCAGGAGGCCCAAATAACTAACACAACAAATGATTTCGAAAGAAAAGATTTGTTGTCTTTTGTTGATTCATGTGTGCAGAAAGCAGGAATTAATAAAGACAGAGTCATCGGAGTCATTAATTGAGAGAAAGCAGTACATTAATTAGGAACTCATGGCCCGAGAATAAAAGAAGACAGAGAAGAAAAACAACAACAACATTTTTATTCTAGTAGAGGCTATCATCAGATGCCAATTTTCATGGAACCCAGCATCATCATGGGGTAAAGAACCAGCTGACATATGCAGGTGTCACAATGTCCTGCATCACTCCTTCATCTAAGTACCTAGTGCTTCGATTTTGCCAACGGTCAGCCAAATTGGTCAACAGATGCGGCGTTATCAGACCACTTTCAAAGTTGTGGACTCAGGGAACACGCTGCATCGTCCCGTACTGACGGCTGATCCTATCTGGGAAATAAGCCATGGAACGGTCTAGACTGGCATACAACACATAGTTGAGGTTCATGCTTCCGATAGTGACCAGCTTGATCCTCCACCAAGGACAAGTCCACCGAATTGTAGGGTTATCCCCAAAATTGAAGTGTCCTCGAGTTCGAGACCGAAAATTGGTAGGGCCATAGGTTGGAATCAAACGAGCTGGGACCGGAAGAATCAGGCTTAACTTGTCTAGAGCCCAGGCTTGCAACAACATTGGACAACCGCGATGATGAACATTGAAGTTGGTGATGTGAAGGGCGATATCCCTAACCCAGCATATCATCTCTCCCATGATCATCATGAAGACAGTATGATGATACATTTGCATGTGACAAACAACTGTCAGAAGTCGGAAATCTCCAATTCCAGGTTGGCGATTCTTCATGGCATACACATTCAATAGCAAGAAACAGCAAGCTTGAATCCAAGAGGGATCTATATCCATGGATAAAACCTTACTCAAAAAAGGCTCCAAAGGAAGACTTTGATCCGTGTTTATTCCATCAGGGAGATAAACCGGACACAGGGTCACAATCTCGGATAGATCATACCTAGGGCCTGGGGGCAAAGCCGGAGTTTCGTCTTGTTCAGGATGATGATCCATCACGGCACACATTTCCTCATAGGTCGAAGTTACTTCAGAGTCTTCAAATCGAAAAACCATGTGTGAACCCCTCCCCAAAATATCATAGGCATATGAATGCATGTGACTAAGGGAAGAAATGCACGTGAATGTATGAGTCGCCAGCTTGTTTAATTGCTTTAGGGTAAACTAGGAAAAACCCTAAATGACTCCAATTTTAATTAACCTAGTTACTAGATTAATTATCCCAATGTCTAAGGCATAATCTGCGAACCTGAGGTGGATCCCGAGACTATGTCATGCTGATGAAACTAACCAAAAATGAATGCTTTGCAAGATGATTGGACCAATGGACTGTTTAAGTGAGTTTGAATGATTGCGACTTGCCGCTCGGGGTTAAATCCCGAACGTGCCTACGTACTTCCGTTTGAATGGAAGATCAAAGTCAACGTAGTTCGATAGGCCTCTTCTAGAGGGCTTTAGATGGGATGCTTGATGCATGAGTGTGTGTATGCTTTGTGCATTTTTGTTTAGGCATTTTGCCAAAGAATTGATTATTTCAGGCACTTGGTGCCAAAATGTTGATTTGAGGCTTTTTGCCAAAAGAAAGGATTTGGGCTTATTCTTGCCAAAAGATAAGTTGTGCTTATTTGCTTGCCAAAGATTAATTGGGCTTATTATTGCCAAAAGATTGATTGTTTAGGCGATTGTCGCCAAAATTGAATGATTTAAGGCTTTTTAGCCAAAATGAATTGATTTAGGCAATTGTTGCCAAAGGTTGATTCAAGGCTTTTAGCCAAAAGAAATTGATTTAAGCGATTTGTCGCTATAAAAGAGATTAATTTTCACTTATAAGCAATTTATTTGCTTAAAGTGATTATTTAAAGGCTTTTATCCAAATTATTGATTTAAGCGATTTGTCGCTATAAAAGATTAACTTTTCACTTATAAGCAATTTGTTTGCCTAAAGTGATTAATTAAATTGAAATATAGGCAATTTATTGCCATAAAAAAAACGTGTTTAAGTAGGACCTTTTAGTCACAATCATTGATTAACTGGACTTAGGCCAAGAACTGTTCGAAATAAAGGCAATTTCACCATAGTTATTGATTAACTAGGCTTCTTTAGCCAATAATGTCAGATTTACGCTTTAATACCACGATTATTAATTAATCGGGCATTTAAGCTTAATCTTTATTTGATTGAGGCAATTTATTTGCCTAGTGGATGATATGGATGCATTCATGCAGTTATAGAGTTAAGAGGAGTAGAAAAGAAGCATGCATGAAGTGCTAAAATTAAATAAGCGTAGTCTAATTTATGTACCTGATTTAATCTCCGACCGCTTCTTAACTCCAGGTTAAGCTCCTCGTTAAGGGAAATATTAATTAAAATGGAATTTTAATGGCCACTTAGTAAAGCAAGAAAAAATGAAAGCAGAATAAAATAAAATAAAATAAAATAAAGAATGCAGAAAGCGATAAAAGAATCGCAAAGAGCGTAAAGGGAGAAGAGAGGTCCGTCAACACAGACTGTGTCTAAAATGGAGCCCCAGGGCCTCTTTTTATAGAAAAAAAACGCACCGCGGGCGCGCCTGCCCGCCCTCGAGGGCGGGCATGCCTGCCTGGGCTGGGCGGGCGTGCCCGCCTGGGCTGGGCGGGCGTGTCCGCCCAGGCTGGGCGGGCGTGCCCGCCCATGCTGAGCGGGCATGTCCGCCCAGGTTGGGCGGGCGTGCCCGCCTTTGCAGGGCGGGCGCGCTCGTCCTTGAGGGTGGGCATGCCCACCCCCGTGGGCGGACATGCGTGCCTTTTTTTCCTTTCCGGAGGCTTTTCCGGGAGTCCCGGACTTCCAAAAAATATTTCGAGACCAGTTTCGTGATCTTCGTAATTTTTCGGACATTTCAAGTACCATATTGGCACACTTCCGGTGAACTTTTTGAATGACCTCTGGTCCGACCGGGCTGTTTGCAGTCCGAAAGAATTGGCTCTTTGAGCCTCAAAATTTAGGTATTCATAGTTGCCCCCCACCGGCAACCATAAAAGATGTTTTATGGGCGCTGGTGGTTGTCTGAAAACTAAATTTTGTAGGCGAATGTTAGACGCATCAAAAGGACCCGCCTCTTGGCTATTTGTTTATAAATAGCTCAAAAACTCATTATTTCATTTATTCTCCACTCTCCAAATCAAAAGAGCTCTCTCAAATTCTCTCAACTTTCTCATCATGGCTTCCCCAAGCTATAGCAGCGGTGAGGACCTCCTGGAGTCTCTGGGAATTTCTGTGGACGATGTCAATCTTGCGGCGGACGCTGACAATCATGCTTCCATGACCGGCGTCTTTGCCCAGGTAAGCTCCCTTCGCTTCTGTACTTTTGGGCCTTAGGCCAAATTATGATTTTTCGGGCCTTAGGCCAAATCGTGATTTTTTTGGGCCTTAGGCCAAATCGTGATTTTTTGGGCCTTAGGCCAAATCGTGATTTCTTGGGCCTTAGGCCAAATCGTGATTTCTTGGGCCTTAGGCCAAATCGTGATTTTTGGGCCTTAGGCCAAATCGTGATTTCTTGGGCCTTAGGCCAAATCGTGATTTTTGGGCCTTAGGCCAAATTGTGATTTCTTGGGCCTTAGGCCAAATCGTGATTTTTGGGCCTTAGGCCAAATTGTGATTTTTTTTTTTTGGCCTTAGGCCAAATCGTGATTTTTTTTGGGCCTTAGGCCAAATTGTGATTGAATCTTACCACTTTTATTAGTATGATACTGGGGGAGGATTAGGATATCTTTTAGTTAGGAACCAAAGGATAACCTTAAACTGTTTTACCTTCTAGGATGCATACATTAGGCTGGACATGGGCGAGTCCTCTATTGCTGAGATCCCATTTGACATACTTGATCCTAATAACCCGGTCGGAGCCATCATTGGCCCCTCTCACCTGGGCTTCTTAAGAAATCTCGAGCTGGGTAGGCAGAATTACAAGAGTTTACTGGGCGCGTTGGCTGAGAGATGGTGGGACACCACCAACACTTTCCACTTCTCTTGGGGCGAGATGACGATGACCCCAACTGACTTTTCATTGATTTCTGGGATTCCTTTTGGTACTCGGCCGATCGAGCTGTATGACGATTGGAGGACTGCGGTTACCCCCGACCGAATGACGGAGTTGATAGGGATTGACCTTCCCCGGATTGTTAGACCTAGCCATTCCTCCCCCGATCTGAGTGTTTCGAGGCACTGGTTATCCTCCCAAGCCCCTAGCATTTATGCCCGACATAGACAGGGAGAGCTAACGGCTACTCAGGTAGCTAGATTCACTCTGCTGCTGCTGTTTGCTTCGTCTTTCTGGTCTAACAGAAAAGAGAAGTTTAATCCCTCTATACTGAGGAGTTTGGAGGACTTGGCCCACCTCACTGAGTATGACTGGGCCGGTGCTATTCTGAGCCGCATGTACGATGATATGTGCGATCTGAATCAAGGCCACTGTAGGCTCAGTGGGACCTACTATTTCTGGGAGGTAATGTAAAGAACATATCCTCATTATGTGCCCCCCTTTATTTTTATTATTAATCCTTTCCTTCCTTGTGCAGACTTGGGCCTTTGAGTATTTTCCCTATATCCGCCCTGAGCTGGCCCGCACTGATCTTGGGCTAGGGTTGGTACCTTTAGCTTGGAGATGGTACCGAGCTAACCAACAGTCTATTCTACACCGGAAGTCTTTGGGAGATCTGCGGAGCTTCTTCGATACTTGTACCATAGGGCAGGCGAGTGCATTCCTAATTTCTCTTGGTTATGTGAAAAAATAAAAAAGATTTATTAACACATTTGCTTCTCTTACATAGGTTGAAGTAGGGGCGATGGGCATCCGACTCCAACATTGGATTGAGGCGGATCCCCATTTCAGGCGATCAGAGGCTCTGTCTCGGTGGCGGTTTGTCTTATCACATCCTGTTCTGAGACGTTACTACCTGGGTGAGCGAGTGGACTTCCAGGTTAGGGGCTGCCGCTCCGTTCCTCTTCCTCCCCCTGAGGACATGCGAGCGGGCAAACAGATGGTTCTTACAGATGTCCATACTGAGGGTATCCCGTACATGGAATTGATCCGGGGTGGAGATTATGACGAATTCTGCCAGGTGTTTCTGATGCGGCCCATCGGCTCCAGGTTCGACAGTCTCCCGAGGTCGACTCCTTCCTAGCCGCTTAGCACCCGTTCCTCTCGGGCTTCCGGTTCTTCGGCCAGGACTCCAAGGAGGAGGCCTGTGACCCAGCCTTCTTCTTCTACTCCGGTGGAGGGTCCGTCTCGAGCTGGCCCTAGTCATTCGGTTGGTGCCTTCAGGATTCCCCAGGCTATTTCAGAGGCTACCAGGCCTGTCCATCCAGGCTTGGCCAATTTGCACCTTCCATACAGCATTTCCTATTACACTCCTGAGGGTACTTCGTCTCTTAGGGAGGTATCCCTGGACCGTGTGAATCACCTGGCTCTTCCTCCTGATGACATTAATGAGGTAATGACTGGTAAATCCCTCATAAAAAAAGGATTCATAAGAGATTTGTATATTGACTTTGTATTTTTGTGTGATTTCCAGGTTCCTGACGGCTTGATCCGTCAGATGATGGAGCTAATCCTTGGAATGCAGGAGGAACTAACTTCAGCTTGGACACTGCAGGCTTTTGACGACCAGAGGAGGAGGAGGTCTCGCCGCTGATAGCTGCTAGACTTCTTTGCTTTCCTTTACTTTCTTTCCCTCTTTTTTTTTACTGTATTGAATCTTGGCCTGTATTTCTGTACTCAACTTATTTGTACCTGTATTTGATTAATACTGACAGTATGCATGCATTAGATTTGAGCAGAAAAGGATTAAAAAGTACACACTTTGTTTCTCTTTTTTTTTTTGTTTTTTTTTTCGAAAGAGAAAAGGAAAGAAAAAAAAGTTATTTTCTACTTTTATTTCTATTTTTCTTTTTTTCTTTTTCTTCTTCTTTTTTTTTTTTGTTTTTTTTTCATGCCTGCCTGGGCTGGGCGGGCGTGCCCACCCTGGGCTAGGCGGGCGTGCCCGCCCTGCCTGGGCGGGCATGTGCGCCCACGCTGGGCGGGCGTGCCCGCCCTAGCTGGGCGGGCATGTCCGCCCACGCTGGGCTGGCGTGCCCGCCCTGCCTGGGCGGGCATGTGCGCCCACGCTGGGCGGGTGTGCCCGCCCTAGCTGGGCGGGCATGTCCGCCCACGCTGGGCGGGCGTGCCCGCCCTTCCTGGGCGGGCATGTCCGCCCACGCTGGGCGGGCATGCCCACCCTAACCGGGCAGGCGTGCCCGCCTTTCAGGTGGGCATACCCGCCTTAGAGGGCGCGGGCAACCGCCCTTAGGCGCGACTTTCTCAATAAAAAGGCTGCTTTCAGCCCCTTTTTTTTTCATTCTGACTCTCGAACACTGTGCTTAAACAACTATTTAGGTCAGTTCTCTCTCTTCCCTCCTTTTTTTTTTTACTTATTATTATTTATTTTATTTATTATTATATTTATTATTTTTTTTTAATAAAAACAGGAAAGATAAATAAATAAGAAACATGAATCCCTTTTACAATCATAGCATGCATAGCTGGACCAGGAGTCTCTCCAAAGTTGAAAAGATCAATTTGGGGAGGTACGGAATTTCTCCTGTTATCACTCTTAGGGGCGTAGTAGTTGACTGGGACTTTGTGCGAGCCTGTATTAGATTTTGGGATCCTGAGGCTCACGTTTTTCGGTTTGGGGCTATGATGGAGGAAATGTGCCCTCTTTTTGAGGAATTTTGTGCGATTATAGGGTGTGATCCCAATGCTCCCTTGGTTAGGCACGAGGTGAAAGTTGGGTATGTTAAGTCATTTGAGAACTTGTTTCGGTTTAGCCGGCCACAGGCTAGGGCTATGATTGTGGATGATCAGAAGGCGATTCTGCTGCCTCTGATTGATGAATTTTCAGAGACTTGCTTGGACGACCCTGACCGGATGAGGCTGAGGATGCGGGCCCTGGTTTTCTGCTTATTGGCTGGTTTCTTATTCAACCGGGACCCGGGTTTTGGAGACTTGCGGCTTTGCCCTATGGTTTGGCAAATAGAGGATATGGGTTGCATTGGCGGTATTGTGCTGGCTGAGACCATTAGAAGTCTTGACAGAGCCGCTTTAGGGTTCGACGATTGGACCGTTTCTCCCATTATTTTGCAGGTATTTCTCCCTATCATCTTTCCTCATTCTTCTTCTTCCTCTTTTTTCTTATAATGGAAAAGATCCATTATTCAGGTTTGGTTGAGGGATCACCTTCAAGTAGTGGCTGCTCCAACCTCCCTTCCCTACAATTCTTCTCAATATCGCATGCGGAAAATCTTGCTCTCCCACCCTTCTACTGAAACATGGACTTCATGGCTGGTTGAATTGGGTCCAAATGAGATACTGTGGTTCGTCCCTTGGTACAATATCAACCGCTTTATTCAGGTCAGCTTTCGCCATTCTCGGGTTTATCTCCTAGGCCTCACACACTGTACTTGGTACTGCGCTTCGCGTTCTGAGGCAGATGGGGATAGATCAAACTGTCCCTATTATGGATGACATTTCAGCTGATTCTGCGATTACTGCTGGTGTTACCCGAGCTGTTCTTAAAGCTTGGGTTAGAGATCACCGTAAGGTTAGACCTTTACCTGATCCTACCAGCATTCAGACTTCTCCCGAGTACCGGGCCTGGTTCATTACCGCTGTCTGGCCGATTGAAAGACCAAGGAGGACTGCACTGCTGAGTGTTCTCGAAGGTTGGGTTCAGGCTGATGCTGAAGAGGAGGTTGGGACAGGTGAGGAGATTGTGCTAGCTCCTTGGACAGGCAAGGCTGGGCAGAGTTCAGTAGAAGACTCAGAGGATGCCGCTCCGCGGAGGCGACGGGATACCTAGACTCTTATGAACTTTTGTGATTTTTTTTTTTTGTTTTGCCTTTCGTTTGGGGACTTTGGATTTATCTTTTGATGTATGCTTTACACTTTCTTTAGTTATTTTGGACTCTCTTGCTTGATTCTGGATTATTTGACTTTGTCATTAGGCGTTTGAACTTTCCAAGCATTTGCCAACTTTTATTTATTCAAGCTCTAATTTTTTGCCTAAGCCGCCCTTTCGGGTTTTCAGCTTAGCGAGCTACCCCCTTTTTGCCTAAGCCGCCCTTTTGGGTTTTCAACTTAGCGGGTTTTTTTCACTTCTTTTTTTTTTTTTTTTTTTTTTGGCAAAGAAGAAAATGAATTATGAAATGATTTTTTTTTATTAATGTTTAGACCGCGCCCAATGAGGACTGCCTACATATCTCCGATATATGATTTTTTTCAAAGAGAATCAGGTCTAATGTAGTTCGTTTTACATTATGCAAATGATTACAATTTACACGAAATACCTTTTTAACTGATCTAAATTACATGGATTAGTGAATTCCAAGCCATCCAAATCAGTCAAAATAACGGCTCCGCCTGACAAGATCTTCTTCAACACATAGGGTCCAGCCCAATGAGGACGGAACTTCCCCCGTGGATCTATGACCGGTTGTCTAATTTCCTTCAGAACCAAACAACCTTCTTCCAGTTTCCGGTCTTTGACCTTCTTGTTAAAATGTCTTGCCATTCTTTTTTGATAGACTTGAGTTTGGTGGATCGCTCGCAATCGGTTTTCATCCATACCCAAGAGCTGCAAATGATAATTCTCAGCCCAATTTGCTTCACTGATCTGGCTTTCCCGGATAACCCTCGCCGACTGAACTTCCAGCTCAATAGGCAATACTGCTTCCATGCCATACACTAGGGCGTACGGGGTTGCCCCAGTAGGCGTTCTGATTGAAGTCCTGTATCCCCATAAAGCATTTGGTAGTTGTTCATGCCATGCCCTATGCTTCTGAATCGTCTTTTGCAAAATGACTTTTATAGCCTTGTTCGCGGCTTCGACGGCCCCATTTGTTTGTGGGCGATAGGGTGAGGACTTATGGTGCTGAATCTTCTTATGCTTTAAGAGGTCAGCGAATTCTCCTTGAAAATGAGACCCGTTAGCAGTAATGATCTCGAATGGTGCTCCATACCGACAAAGGATGCTGGTACGTACAAACTGTGCTGCCTTCTTGGCGTTTAACATCGAAAAGGAAGCTGCCTCAATCCATTTAGTGAAGTAATCTACAGCGACCAGGATAAACTGGTGGCCATTAGAGGCTTTCGGGTGGATCTTTCCAATTACATCTATGCCCCAAGTTGCAAAAGGCCACGGTGAAGCAATTGGATTTAAATTGACTGGAGGCCGTTTTTGCAGCTTAGCGAAAATTTGGCACTCATGGCACTTGCGCGCGTGCCTCACACAATCCGCATTCATAGTTGACCAGTAATAACCTAGGTTCATGATTTTCCGAGCCAAGGCTATCCCGTGCATGTGTGACCCAGATTCCCCATTATGCACGGAATCCATAATGGTTTGGGCTTCTTCTTCACCAACGCACCTCAGGTGCATGCCATTCCAACTTCTTTTATACAGAACTCCCCCGGTAAGGAAGTATCCCGACGCTAACTATCTCAATGTCCGTTGATCAGTTTTGGTGGATCCCTCCGGGTAGGCTTCGTTTCGAAGGTAATTCTGTATATCCCAAAACCAAGGCTTGTCATCCACCAAATGCATGACGTGTGCTGGCTGCTTCTGAAGCCTAACTGTCAGGGGCCGAATAACTTGGCCTTTCCCCACATTAACCATGGAGGCCAAAGTGGCTAGGGCATCAGCGAATTGATTTTTGGCTCGCGGCAGGTAGTGGAAAGATAATTCCTCAAACTGTTGAGCCAATTCGTCTAAGCGTTGTAGGTAAGGAACCAAACGCTCTTCCTTGATTTTCCACTTCCTTAGAGCCTGGGAGACTATCAGGTTGGAATCTCCGAAAACCCTGAGGACTTTTATCTCTTTTTCCAAGGCTGCTTCTAACCCCTTGATGCAGGCTTCGTATTCGGCCTCATTATTGGTACAGTCGAAGTCTAGTTTAACTGCAATTGGGATGTATTCTCCACAAGGAGTTTTGAATACAACTCCAATCCCATTTCCATGGTAGTTCGAAGCTCCATCGAAGTACATCTCCCAGACCTGACTTTCCAAGTTTAACAGGTCTTCGTCGGGGAACTCTACCTCCGACACTTGGTCTTCGACCGGTAATTCTGCTAATTGGTCAGCCAAGGCCTCGCCTTTTACTGCCTTACGTTGTACAAACTTTAAATCATAAGCCGCAAGCACTGACACCCACTTTGCCATCTTACAGTCAAGAACCGGCCTTTCCATAAGGAATTTCAAGGGGTTAGATTCAGAGATTACGTGTGTAGTGTAAGACGAGAGGTAGTGTTGCAGCTTGGTACAGGCCCAGACTAGAGCCAGACACAACTTCTCTATCTTGTTGTATTTCAACTCATATTCCAGCATCCTCTTGCTAAGGTAATACACGGCATTTTCTATCCTTGTATCCTCTGCTTGTTGAGCTAATATGGCCCCCATTGCTTCTTCTGTTACTGACAGGTATAGTAGCAAAGGCTTTCCTAGCCTTGGTGGTTGTAAGACTGGCGGGGATAACAGGTATTGCTTGACTTGGTCGAAAGCTGCCTGACAATCCTCATCCCATTTGACTGCCACTCCTTTCCTAAGTAGCTTGAAAATTGGGCCACAGGTATCGGCCAACTGATTGATGAAACGGCTGATGTACTGTAGCCTTCCCAAGAAACCTCGGACTTCTTTTTCGGTCTTTGGTGCTGGCATTTCCAGAATAGCTTTGGCCTTCGAAGGGTCAATCTCTATGCCCTTCCGACTAACCATATGCCCCAGAAATACTCCGGACGTGGCTCCAAACAGACATTTTGCCGGGTTGAGCTTCAAATTATACTTTCGAAGTCTAAGGAAGAACTTCTCAAGTGCTGTTGTATGTTCTTCGGTTGTTTTTGACTTAACCACCATATCATCCACATACACTTCCACCTCCTTGTGAATCATGTCGTGAAAGATGGTCGTTGCCATTCTTTGATAGGTTGCCCCGGCATTTTTGAGCCCGAAGGGCATGACCCTATAGCAGTAGGTTCCCCATTCCGTGATGAATGCCGTCTTCTCTTTGTCTGGCAAATGCATCATTATTTGATTGTACCCGACAGCAAGATCGGTCAAAGAGACCATCTCGTGTCCAGCCATTCGATCCACCAGTAAGTCAATATGTGGCAGGGGAAAATCATCCTTCGGGCAAGCTTTATTCAAATCCCTGTAATCCACACACATTCGCACCTTTCCATCCTTCTTAGGAACCGGCACGATGTTCGCTAACCATGTCGGGTAGGCAATAGGTTCTATGAACTTGTTCTCCAGCTGCTTGGCAACTTCCTCCTTGATTTTCAAGGACCATTCTGTTTTTAGCCTTCTTAGCTTCTGTTTCACTGGCTTAGCCTCTGGATACACTGGAATCTTGTGCACCACTATTGCTGGGTCAATTCCAGTGATGTCACTTGCTTTCCACATGAAGCAATCAGCAAATTTCTTCAAACATTCACTGACCTGTTCCCTGTTCATGCAATCAGATGCAATGTATGTATATTCATTTTCTTCCTTGCCAATTACTATCTTTTCCTTTTCATTTTTTATTTCATTTATTTGATTGTTTTTGCTTGGAAATGCTTGGAAAGATAGACACGCAGGGTAATCAAGAATTTGCAAGCCTTTATTAATTATGACGGAATCGTCTTCAAAGAATACATCAAATTTGAAATTTGGATCTTCTAGATCCGACACAGATGACTCGGAACTGGAACTAGACTCCGACTCGGTTTCAGACTCGGGGTCAGACTCGGACTCAGTACAGGACTTTATTACAGACTCTGGTACTAGGCTTGACTCGGGAGGGGGTTTGTCAGCAGTGCGCTCCTCCTCGGTGTACCAGTTGTCAAGAGGTCCTTTGCTCGGCTTGATTAGGCTGCACAAGTCTTGATTCCCATCACTTCCGGTGATAACTACAACCTCATCAAAGAGATTAGGCTGCATGAAGTCTTCTGTCTCCAGCTCGGTTACTACCTCGGGCTTGTTGCCCCAAACATCCGAGAATATTTCTATTCCAGGCAGCATCTTCTTAACAGTTGGGCAGCAAAAGGGCTCCCGGAAGCCACAGTAAGAAACTGCTTCTCCAGGTTTGCAGAAGTAGCTGTTCAGAGTCAATAGGTAAGGCCGCATATGTATACTTTTCTTCCTTCCTCTTCGGGTTTTCTCAGCACGCTCTTCGTCAGTGGGCTCATAACCCAGTCCGAAGGTTCCCTCATTCACTGGACACTCCCAGGCTTGCAGTTTGGGGTATGTTTTCCCGGATCTGGCCATAACCATTCCTGGCAGATAGGACATCTTAAGCATTAAGGGCACTATGCAGTTTATTTGCACCGTCCCGAAATCAAAGAGAATTCGAGAGTTTGCAGTCTTTCCTTCTATGAACTGCACAGTATCATATTGAAATCCCGAGAGGGGTAGGTTGGCGGTCTCAGGGTTGACCTCAAAGAGAGGCTGGCCCTTTGGCTTTTTGAGCTGGCTGTAGTCATCCCCCTGAATGGTGATAACTTTGTCCTCATATGGAAACTTGACCTTTTGGTGCAAGGACGAGGGTATTGCCTTAGTGTGGTGTATCCATGGCCGGCCCAGAAGTAGGTTGAAGCTGGTCGGCACATCAATTACCTGGAAGGGGACTTCCATCACAGCCGGCCCAACTGTTAGCTTCAGCGTGGCAACCCCCAATACTTCCCTCCGGGTGCTGTCATAGGCCTTCACTATTTGGTCCGAGGGAGTGAAGTCAGTTTCCTCCAACCCTAGACAGCTGGCCACTCTCAGTGGGCAGACGTTCAGCGCCGACCCATTATCAATGAGAACCATGGGCACGGTTTTGTCTCGAGTCTGAACAGTGACATAAAGAGCATTGTTATGACTGCCTCCCTCCTTGGGCAAATCATCATCAGAGAAACCGATGCTTCGTGTTTTAGATGATTGGGTGAGGGTGGATACTAGCACTTCAGGGCTAACTTCCACAGGCGTCTGGAGTTGACTCAAAGCCTTGCAAAGAGCTTGGCGATGAGGAAAGGATGATGCTAAAAGTTCCCAGATTGACACCCTAGCTTGTGTCTTTTTTAATTGTGACAGCACCGGGTCCTCCTTTGGCTCCTCTGCCCTCTGATAGGGTTTATTTTGAATTTTGTCCAAAACTAACGGTTCATATTATCTCCCGCTCCTAGTTATAGCATCAAGTTCTCCGGTCAGGTCATTCAAATCCAAGACACAGATGTTGTTCATTTCAAGGAACAGTTTGAAAGGATCGATTAGTTCCTGCTCAGTTATAATAGCATTTATCCCATGATTTGGCAAAGGATTAGTGCTAATGTTAGGCTTACTCCTCGGAATGATCGAGCCATTGTCTACTAGGTCTTGGATGCGGTTTTTGAGTGTCCAGCAGGCTTCGGTCTTGTGCCCGTATCCCTGATGATACTCGCAGTATTCATCTGCCTTATAGTTTCTCGGTAGTGGATTGGGAGGTGGCCTTGCTTCTAAAGGCTTGATATAGTTGGCCTTGACAGCCTCTCGGAAAACCAAAAGGATCGGCATTCCAAGGTCAGTGTATGTTCTTCTCGATTGATTACCATTCCTCATATTCCCTACTCGTAAGGGGTTGGTGGGAGTGATGCTCGCCACTTCGTGGACTTTGCTAGCTTGGCTAGGCTTCTTGTACTTAGAGGTCCCTCAGTCGTCTTTCAGTTGCCCTATTTGGATCAGATCTTCCACCTTTGTAGCAGTGGCGATGAGCGACTGGAATGTTGGTAGGTACTGGGTTTGCAACCGTTGTTGGTAAACAGGCTGCAGGTTTTTTATTATTATATCGACCTGCTCCTGCTCAGAAGGCCGATTAATCATCTGGGCAGCCTTGGCCCTCCACCTCGTAAGGAACGAGGAGAAAGGCTCATTATTCTTCTGCTTGGTGGTCTCTAACTCTCTTCGGGTGACATCCACCTCCATGTTATAGTGGTACTGTGAATTGAATGCATTGCAGATGTCTTCCCATGTTTTCATTTTGGATCGGTCAAGGCTAACAAACCATCTTAATGCAGCACCGGTAAGAGATTGTTGGAACAACTGAGCAAGGAGCTCGCTGCTCAATCCAAATGGGTTAAGAGCACCTACATACATTTTCAGATGAGTCTTAGGACAAGTGGTTCCATCAAATTTGTCCATGTTGGGCATCTTGAACTTAGTTGGCAACCTGGCTTCAAGGAACAAGGACAAAGAGTCCATGTCCACCACTTCCTTGTGGGTTTTGAGAGCAGTGATGGACCTCTCTAGGAGCTCTAGTTTCTCTCTCATTCTCTGAGCTTCCAGCTCAGAAGCAGTTTTAGAAGGCATCTCATCCAGGTTTAGGGCAGGGTTTGTAGGTTCAGCAGCAGGACCCTGGTTGGAGGCAGCAGGTCCACTTCCCCCAGTGGAAGCCCCATTTCCATTACCATTCCCATTACCCAGTTCAGCTATCAGGACGGTCCTTTGGGCAGCTAGTGCCTCATTCATTCTGGCCTCCATTCTGGCCTCCATTCTAGCCTCTAGTTGTTCAATGAGGGTTTGGATATCAGCAAGTGATGCCATTGGTGCAGATGGGGTTGTTGGAGTTGTAGGCGAAGCTGGTGTAGCTGGTGAAGCTGGTGAAGCTGGTGATAGCACTGTAGGTGTGTCTGGCACTTGGGTGGGCACTCGGATTGTGGGCACCTGTAAGGGTAAGGGTAGCTGGATTATGTACAGTGGTCGGTGTATCAGGTAGCTGATGTGAGGTGAATTGACTCTCTTGTCCAACTATGCATGACTGAAAGTAAAAGGGTATTTCATGCTCTCTTTGTGTTTACCCCATGTTTATGATATGTCGTGAATGCGCATAACAACACGTCATAATCTGTTTAATGATATGATTCACATCATTGGGTGCATACAGTCCTAAAGGATAGGTTCTATAGGCTATGACTCAAAATAGAGAATCGGCTTATAAAGGGACCCTTGAGCCTTGAGCATGGATATACCTAACCACATGTGAAACAAAGAGTTTCGCGTGGGTCCAACGGTACGCATACTCATGGGCCATCCCCAAAAGGATTGGGGGTGGTTTGCGGCAACAGGGAGGACGCTTTGGCTGTCCGTCGACATAATCAAAGAGACTTGCCGATCAGCGCTACTTGCTATCCAGACTCAAAAGTTTGAACAGAGAGAGAAGAAATTCATTTGAAATTCATTTTTTATGCAATGGAGAAAAAGATTCTCAATCGTGCAAATAGATCAACAAATTTAAATGTCTTAATCAAATTTGTCACTTAAGTTCAAAATTCCTCTCATCGAGTATTCTTAAAGAAAGAACACTCGATTTATGTCAAGGTACCCTGCAAAACAAAGCATAGTAAAGTAATGCCCTAAAGAAGGGCATGTTAGTTTATTCAACAATTGTAGTCCACTATTATGCAAAAAGATTACATAAAGTCCCCAGCAGAGTCGCCAAACTGTGAACCCCTCCCCAAAATATCATAGGCATATGAATGCATGTGACTAAGGGAAGAAATGCACGTGAATGTATGAGTCGCCAGCTTGTTTAATTGCTTTAGGGTAAACTAGGAAAAACCCTAAATGACTCCAATTTTAATTAACCTAGTTACTAGATTAATTATCCCAATGTCTAAGGCATAATCTGCGAACCTGAGGTGGATCCCGAGACTATGTCATGCTGATGAAACTAACCAAAAATGAATGCTTTGCAAGATGATTGGACCAATGGACTGTTTAAGTGAGTTTGAATGATTGCGACTTGCCGCTCGGGGTTAAATCCCGAACGTGCCTACGTACTTCCGTTTGAATGGAAGATCAAAGTCAACGTAGTTCGATAGGCCTCTTCTAGAGGGCTTTAGATGGGATGCTTGATGCATGAGTGTGTGTATGCTTTGTGCATTTTTGTTTAGGCATTTTGCCAAAGAATTGATTGTTTCAGGCACTTGGTGCCAAAATGTTGATTTGAGGCTTTTTGCCAAAAGAAAGGATTTGGGCTTATTCTTGCCAAAAGATAAGTTGTGCTTATTTGCTTGCCAAAGATTAATTGGGCTTATTATTGCCAAAAGATTGATTGTTTAGGCGATTGTCGCCAAAATTGAATGATTTAAGGCTTTTTAGCCAAAATGAATTGATTTAGGACAATTGTTGCCAAAGGTTGATTCAAGGCTTTTAGCCAAAAGAAATTGATTTAAGCGATTTGTCGCTATAAAAGAGATTAATTTTCACTTATAAGCAATTTATTTGCTTAAAGTGATTATTTAAAGGCTTTTATCCAAATTATTGATTTAAGCGATTTGTCGCTATAAAAGATTAACTTTTCACTTATAAGCAATTTGTTTGCCTAAAGTGATTAATTAAATTGAAATATAGGCAATTTATTGCCATAAAAAAAACGTGTTTAAGTAGGACCTTTTAGTCACAATCATTGATTAACTGGACTTAGGCCAAGAACTGTTCGAAATAAAGGCAATTTCACCATTGTTATTGATTAACTAGGCTTCTTTAGCCAATAATGTCAGATTTACGCTTTAATACCACGATTATTAATTAATCGGGCATTTAAGCTTAATCTTTATTTGATTGAGGCAATTTATTTGCCTAGTGGATGATATGGATGCATTCATGCAGTTATAGAGTTAAGAGGAGTAGAAAAGAAGCATGCATGAAGTGCTAAAATTAAATAAGCGTAGTCTAATTTATGTACCTGATTTAATCTCCGACCGCTTCTTAACTCCAGGTTAAGCTCCTCGTTAAGGGAAATATTAATTAAAATGGAATTTAATGGCCACTTAGTAAAGCAAGAAAAAATGAAAGCAGAATAAAATAAAATAAAATAAAATAAAGAATGCAGAAAGCGATAAAAGAATCGCAAAGAGCGTAAAGGGAGAAGAGAGGTCCGTCAACACAGACTGTGTCTAAAATGGAGCCCCGGGGCCTCTTTTTATAGAAAAAAAACGCACCCCGGGCGCGCCTGCCCGCCCTCGAGGGCGGGCGTGCCTGCCCTTGCTGGGTGGGCGTGTCCACCCAGGCTGGGCGGGCGTGCCCGCCCATGCTGAGCGGGCATGTCCGCCCAGGTTGGGCGGGCGTGCCCGCCTTTGCAGGGCGGGCGCGCCCGTCCTTGAGGGTGGGCATGCCCACCCCCGCGGGCGGACATGCGTGCCTTTTTTTCCTTTCTGGAGGCTTTTCCGGGAGTCCCGGACTTCCAAAAAATATTCCGAGACCAGTTTCGTGATTTTCGTAATTTTTCGGACATTTCAAGTACCATATTGGCACACTTCTGGTGAACTTTTTGAATGACCTCTGGTCCGACCGGGCTGTTTGCAGTCCGAAAGAATTGGCTCTTTGAGCCTCAAAATTTAGGTATTCACACCATGGTGTTAGGATTGAAATGTGTGACGAGCCAAGACAAGAAGCCATGGTCGGGTTTTAAGTCTTTGAAATATTTCAGCTATGTGAGTTGGTTCATAGGGGAAATTTGCCATAAGTCGTTAGGGATGGATTGGACGAAGGATGACACTTGGTTTTTGAAGGCCATGGAAAATGATTATC